>NC_047163.1:16868499-17171217 GCF_009819705.1 Hippoglossus hippoglossus | reverse complement strand
CAGAAACTGTGCATGAGGTATAAAGAGATTTATAAAACTGACATCATCATCTTTAATGTTCTTGGCAGTGTGCAGTTCAGGAAAGTGTCTGATAAAGCTCACAAACAAATAGACACCCTGTCTTCCTGGTTGGCCTGAGACAGATCCCAGTTTACCAGTTTTCTAGTTCAAGTTTACATTTCAAGACATTTTTGCTGGGAGCAGTTTCCATTTAAAAATCAATCTTTGGATGCAAAGAGTTTTTCACTTGAGCCCCCGCTTCCCAAAATGTCTGTGCACGGCCCTGAGGAAACCAGTGGGTACAGTAGGAGTCTTTGCTTAAGACATGAACGTTGTTGTGTAATTACTGGGCAGTTATCTAATCTGTCATAATTCAATATTCACTTTCATGATGTGGTGTGAATGTACAATTCAAAGAAGTATAAAGATGTTATAATATCAAATCCAACCCACCACACACAGTGGTGGTCCAGACGCTTGACGCAGGATCCACAAGTTCGACAGCGTCCGGCCCGCGGGGGTCGCATTGTTTTGCACACAGAGCATCTGCTCCACTTTTCTGTCAGGGCAGGAGGAGAGGAGGAGGAGGCCGCTGATTGGATGGATCCATTAAGATGTGTAGAGTCCTTGTTAACCTCCTCACTCTGGCTGTGATAGGAGGTGGTGTGAAACCCTGGGCCTCTCTTGGTGTGAATGAGAGATCCGATGGTGAGGATCATCCCAGCAGTCACAGTGCACAGCTGCAGATGGCTGACGTCCCCACGCGGTAGAATCTCTGTGATGGTCATACATGTAGAACAGCGCCAGAGTAAGGAAGAAGAGGGTGCGTCTCCTCTTGCGGTGCGTGGCGTAGTAGTACCAGAGGACCAGGCTGGGCAGAGCTGTCAGGATGATGATGCCCAGCAGGTGGTGCAGCGCTGCGGCCCGGAGCAGCAGAGGCAGCAGCACCAGGGCCGGGATCATGGAGATCTCCAGGTTGTCAATCAGGGCCCCGAGAACAGGAGAGTGACATCCGCTGTGAGGGGGTTTGTGTCTCAGCCACCTGCAGCACACACATTCAGGCAGAGTTACAAACACCTGAAAATAAAAAAACTTAATTAGGAATGATGCTAATACACTTTCATTGATCAAACTAATAAGATGATATGAGGAAAAATCACATGTTGTTTTCTTATTAGAAGGGTCAGACCCTGTAATTTTAATATTGTGCTTTGGTGTGATGTCACACGTGTTTGGTTTTAAATAAACTGTAAAAAGATAAATAAATGGATAAAATAAAATGAATTTATGATTAAATACATTGCAACATGAAGTCATGAAGTCTCAGAAGGATCTGAGGCCCTGGGACATTTCTTCACTCGGCCTGAAGTTTATTGTACTAAAGCAGGGATTCCAAAACCTTTGAGTCCTTGATGCCCAAAATAACCGAGTCAGAGATATGTGACCCCCATTATCCCAAAGGATATTTTAGCTGAGCTTGTTCACAAAAAATCTCCCATGTGCAATGTTTCCTGTGGTGCTGTAAACTGACCTGCTGCAACTGATGCTGTCACTCATCTGTCATAATCACCATGCATGGTTATTTACATGGTTTTATTCTAACAAGTACTTTTTTTAGCTTTTGGAACAATTATGGCTAAAATATGATATTGAGAATTGCATCTAAATTGTATTTGATGTCTGTAAATCACCTTGTGACCCTTTTGTGTCTCATTAAAGGTCATACTTCTTCTAACCTGTTAAAGGCCTCGTCCAGATCTTCACAGTCACAGCAGCATCCGTACTGGTAGATATCACACTCGCAGCAGCACATGGGATCATCTGGCTCCGGAGGCTTTAACTTCTCCCATTTCATTATGGCTTCCTGAAGTTCACAGGGCAACTTCGTTCTCTGGAGCGATGCACAAATGAACTACACCATTAAAACAAACTATTAGTGCAGGGAACATATCTATGGAAATGTACTGACAGAATCTATAACACAAAAACACACACTTTTTGAAAAAAGCACATATATACTGTACATACACTACCGTTCAAAAGTTTGGGGTCACCCAGACAATTTCGTGTTTTCCATGAAAACTCACACTTTTATTTATCAAATGAGTTGCAAAATGAATAGAAAATATAGTCAAGACATTGACAAGGTTAGAAATAATGATTTTTATTTGAAATATTAATTTTGTTCTTCAAACTTTGCTTTCGTCAAAAAATGCTCCATTTGCAGCAATTACAGCATTGCAGACCTTTGGCATTCTAGCTGTTAATTTGTTGAGGTAATCTGTAGAAATTTCACCCCACGCTTCCTGAAGCACCTCCCACAAGTTGGATTGGCTTGATGGGCACTTCTTGCGTACCATACGGTCAAGCTGTCTGTGTTCTTTTGCCCATATCAATCTCTTCTTTTTATTGGCCAGTCTCAGATATGGCTTTTTCTTTGCCACTCTGCCTAGAAGGCCAGCATCCCGGAGTCGCCTCTTCACTGTAGACGTTGACACTGGCGTTTTGCAGGTATCATTTAAAGAAGCTGCCAGTTGAGGACCTGTGAGGCGTCTATTTCTCAAACTAGAGACTCTAATATACTTGTCTTCTTGCTGAGTTGTGCACCGGGGCCTCCCACTTCTCTTTCTACTCTGGTTAGAGCCCGTTTGTGCTGTTCTCTGAAGGGAGTAGTACACACCATTGTAGGAAATTTTCAGTTTCTTCACAATTTCTCGCATGGAATAGCCTTCATTTCTAAGAACAAGAATAGACTGGCGAGTTTCACATGAAAGTTCTCTTTTTCTGGCCATTTTGAGAGTATAATCTAACCCACAAATGTGATGCTCCAGATACTCAACTAGCTCAAAGGAAGGCCAGTTTTATAGCTTCTCTCACCAGCAAAATAGTTTTCAGCTGTGCTAACATAATTGCACAAGGGTTTTCAAGGCTTTTCTAATTAGGCACATTCACAGTAACATGAAGTCACTGTGACCTTTGACCCCCAGCCACCAAATTCGAATCAGTTAATCTTTGAGTCAAAATGAACTTTTGTACATTCCCTTAAGCTGATCTTAAGATATCATGTTCAAGAAAAACATAAAAATACTTTGTGAGGCCACCGTGACCTTGGACCTTTGACCACCAAAACCAGATCATTCTTGAGTCCAAGTGAATATTTGCACCAGATTTGAGGAAATTCCCTCAAGGGATTCTTGAGATATCGTGTTCATGGGAATAGAAAGGACGGACAAAACAAAAACAAAATGACTCCGGCCACTGGCTGTTGAAAACCCAGAGGCATAATAATTTGAATTAATAATAGTAACTTTGTTCGGAGTCATACAGATATAAAAGTGAATATTAAAGTTTCCTTTACCCACACCAGGAATAGAAATGACCCTTTTTTAATTCTTACTGTGTTTCAATCTTTGAAAAGAGCTGTTGGGGCATGCAACAATCAATAATGAGCACAGTGTGTATTGTAATACCATTATTATTATTATATTACTTTTAATGAGTGAAAGGCAGCTTTAAACAAACTCGAAACATTAGGAGGCAGCTTATGAAATTCAGAGCATGTTATTCTATGAATCAAAACTAAATATTTGGATGTACTGTCCAGTATAGTGAGGATCTAAAAATAGAAGATGTCTTCTGAGTCTGAGTCAAACCTGTGAGTTTTCTGCTCATAAATAAACTAGACTGGACTCATGTTGAATGAAGTAGCAGCTTCAGTGTCAGTCTGAGACAGCAGCTTGTCTGGACGTGTGTGTCTCTCTCTGTCTCTGTGGACCCTCAGCCTTTGTCTTGAAGCTGTCCCAGTAGGTGGGGTCTTCCTCCGTCAGAGGTGAGGCGGAGGCAGTGAGGTCACTGAACGACAGCAGCGTAAATGTGGTGGGAGGAGGGAGAGATGAAGGACGAGGCTGAGGGGGAAATAGAAGAAAGAATGTTGTTGATTATATTATTATAAAGTCTGTTTAGTGTTAGGGCCACTTGAAGGGAAACAAAATCAGAGATTTCGAGAATAAATTTGTAATATGGGAAGAATAGAGTTGTATAATATTTTATAGGAATGAAGATGTATTATTATATAAATAAAGTCTGAAAATTACAAGAAAAAAGTTGTAAATTTACAATTATACAATAGTGATTTAACAAGAATTAAGTTCTTATTTTATAAGAATAAAGTAACACTATTACGACACTTTCTTTTTAATCATGACAAAATGAAATGAAATGTTAACATCATGTGTGCTTACTGGAGAGTCTGGTTTGTCTGTTGGTCCGAGTGCAACAGCAACATGATGGTCAACATCCAGCAAGCTCTCCTGCAGAATCACACACACGCACACACACGTCAGCATATGCATAAATACAGAGTATAGCTGGCATATCACACTGAATAGAAAAATCACCTTTGATCTAATTCAAATTCATAGCAAACACACAATGTATGACAAACACTGCATATGTGCGTACTTATCAGATGTTCAGTCAAACATTAACCCGGCATGCGTCCACTCGTGCATAACATCTTGAAGACAGCCATGTGAATATCTACATGCAGAAGCTGTTTGCATGATTTCTAAGAAGAGTGAGTGAAGGTGCAGTTAGAAAACCGCTGCGTTGACGAGTCGCACGTCACTTCAGAGAAAAAAACCTGTGCATGTGAAGCCAGTGAACCCCTGAAAAATGTCACTTTAGGGGTCGTAGAAATAAATCCATCAGATTTATGATTGATACACGTGACAAAAAAGCTCTGCTTGTGTGGATTTTATCATCATTTCTTTAACATAAATCATTTGCATTTGTATCTCAAGGTTACATTTTTTTAAAACAAAAAAATGTCCACATGCACACACCCACTGTAAATACAATCCTGTTGAATTGTACATTCTCTAGTCACTGTTTTTGGGGGTTTGGTGACATATATATAAAGATGGACTATTTTCTCCCGCTATCCATAATTTAGGCCAAAATATCCTGGAAATCAACGCTGCCTTCTTACACATTTGGAGCCTAGAGCATGCTCGACCAATCGTGACTCAGTCGCAGGGAGCTGTCAATCATGGCCTTTCACCCTGTTTTTGCAGCATCAAATTAAAACCAAACTTATCAGAAAAATCAACAATTGAACAAACATCAGTGTGATAAGAAACCATCTTTAAGAAGACTTTATTTGACTTTTTATTTTGGTCCATGTTCATTCCACTAACATGGAGCAGGTGGCAATCGTGAAACTTTGGCTTTACTTTTATGTCATCCATCTTTGTATACAGTCAATGTTTCTACTCTGTAACGTCTACTTCAAATACCAATGGTGGGTTTTTTTTTATTAAAAGGACGTTTTCTGCCTTTAATTCAGAAAGAAATACTGTTTGAATTTCTGTGTGTGTTTGTAGAAAGTAGGTAGAGAAAAATCACTATGAAATGCATTAAAATAGATTTGTATCATCATGTATTGGTGTTTATACTGTATATATATATATATATATATATATATATGCTGTTTTGAATATAAGTGTATCGGTGTGTGTGTGTGTGTGTGTGTGTGTGTGTGTGTGTGTCCAGTTTATTATGTCCCTCAGCATCTGTGTCTAAAATCCTGTGGTGGTGACATCACCACAGGTCAACAGGAAGTAATTAGTCTCATAGCGGCTCTCTGATACAGCGAATCAGCACGCAGCGAGCAAGAGGACGTGAGGTCAACAACACTGCTGCTCGTCTCACGTCTCTGGTCAACCTCAGACCTGAGTGTGTGTCTGTTTGTTGATGAGAAAAATCAGAGAAGTCGATTCATTTTGACTTCATTTGACCTGTCGAGGTCACTGCAATCATTCACTGATCACAAATAACTATGTGTTACTGTTCTTCAGGACGTGTTGTTGCTGCAGTCGGGTGCAGGTGTCTTTGTGTTATGACACTTGGATGTAAAATATTACATTTTGTTAATGCGTGAACACGTGACCTGTAATATTTTACTCTCATCTTTTGGAAAATATTGGCAGATATTTCATTGATGATATGCATGAATGAGGTTGATATCGCCAACCCCTGTTTGTTTCTTTGTTGGTTTGTGAGCGGGATTACACAGAAACAACTGAACAGATTACCATGAAACCTGGTAGAAGGATGTGGGATAGAACCCATTAAAGCCAGGACACTTTCTTTTTTTCTCAAAGATTTATTCATGGATGATTCTATTTTAGTGAAAGAAGCTGGAGTTAATCTCTTATGTGATATAATTAAGATTAATTAAGATAGAGGGCTGCAACTAACTAATTTGCAATGACGGAAAACATTCTGGTGTCAGAAAAAGCTATTTTTGCTTGGGAAGTGACAATTATTCGTTTATCAAAATACCTGCATAACAACATTGTTGCTGTTTGACAACTTAATGTATCAAATATCTGTTTATTTTATCAAGGTTTTTTATTCTATAATTTTGGCCTATTGTTTTATGTGGATCTCCAATTGAAAAAAAAAAATCTATCTGCTCGTTCATCCATCTGATGAAGGCCTTTAAACCGAAATGTCATATTAAATGAATAAAAAATAAAGCAGCGGTACAGTGAGACAGTGTGGGAGTTTTTCAGCTACTTCTCTCTCTCCACTCCATTCCCAACAACCTGCATCTCTCCATCATTTGCACCCTTTACACATCCTACATACTGTACAGCATGTTGCCGTCACTTCTTTTTTTCCTGACAATTTATAGTTAAAACAAGGACACATTACCATCAAACTGTGATCGATGCAAGCGAGCTGTTTGTCCCTGGTGTGAAAACACGGACACAAAAAACGCATTAGACGTCCACGAGAGGCGAGAGGAGTGGATCAGCCTTTTCAAACCAGTGGTAACCTTTTAGCAGTCACTTGCTAATCCCTCTTACACTGGGCATGAAGGAGAGGAGTGAGAGGTGGAGGGAGAGGAGGGGGAAAAGGGAGAAAAAGCACAGGGCGGAAAGGGGAGAGGAGGCAGGTACAGTAAAAGGAAGGGAGAGGCTGAAGAGGGAGAAGAAAGTGGAGGAGATATTGGAGAAAACATCAAAGGGAGAAGTGGAGAGGAAGAGGTGAGAAGAGAAGACGAGATGAGATGAAATGGGGAGTAGACGGGGAGAGGAGTGATGGCAACACAATGATTCTTCTGCTCTGACAGGGAGGTGCACTCCTCTAATCTCTCCTGGTGGTGCTAGGAGGGGTGAAGGGCCACTCGAGAGGCCCCCAAGAGCAATCTCTTGTGTGTGTGTGTGTTTCTCTGTAGGGCCACCTGTGATTCACTTCGCACATGAGTTCCAGGGGACAGCCACTGTGGAGCCGAGCAGCGAAACGCCTTTGCTGATTTGTCAGGTTGCTATCACATGACCCTTTTCCAAAAGATAACAACCAGCAGCAGCCTCAGCTACGAGTGTGGAACCCAACATGGATCATGAATTAGAAGCGTTCCTGTTCTCTTTGCTTTCACCTGTGCATCTCACCATGATCCAACTTCTTTCATGTGTAGGAGACAAGCTATTATTTGTAAATGCCATTTTTTTAATCTAAAACACAGTAGTGTTTAGCCTTAGAATTTCTGTATTGCATGATTGTCCTCAGAAGATGGAGTTGCCCAGTTGTCATTAAAAGAAGTAGATGTTCAGATTTCTACTCCTCACTTACAGGCCTTCTCGTCCATGGTTTGTCTTGTGCATGTAACAGTAGGTGAGGATATAAAACCTTAGAAATCTCCTCCCTGTCCTACAAGCACGGAAATTTAACTTTTTGTTCTGACTTCATATTGAAAGTCAACATTTGGAAGAATTCAGAGCCTATTTTAAACACTACTGAACAAACAACCTAAATGTAATATCTAAAATGTGGAGAAAGCCCACTGCATTTGAAACAAGCTACGACACAAATAGAAAACACAAAAAAATAAAACAGCTTGGCAGAATGCCTTTTGAAAACTGGCACCTGATCAGTAGGAGGAAACACAGCAGACTGCTTCCAACACAGACATGTTGCTGTTTCTCTCTGGGATGTGTGCATGCCCACACTTTTTATGAAATGTAGTGACTAAACCATTGCATCAGTCTTTACTCTGTTTTCAGTTTGTCATTTGTCATAACATGCACAACAAAGACAATGTCGAGCTTTTTAGGAATCTGGGGAGTTTTTGTGTCAAATTGCACTCGTCGAACAGACTCACTTCAAATATCCAGTCCTCCTTTTCTTCCTCATCCAGATGCATCTTGGTCTGACATAGTGGCTGGTTCTGGGTGAGCGGTTCAGAGGACAGGTGAAACTCCACCCTCTGCAGGTCTAAGCCGAGACCTGTGCCGATGGCTTTGATGAAGCTCTCCTTCAGGGCCTTGGTGGAGACGGAGTGAACGTGATCAGTTAAACGCAGCAAATCAGCACAGGCCCATGCAGAAAAAAAAGGGATATGATAGAGCTGAGAAGGACATTCTATTTGAGTGCTTCTGCTTCATTGTGTGTTGGTGAGAGTGTGTGAGTGTGTGTTGTTGTTAAGTGGGGTCCAAAAATCGGAGAATCTCAGACTAAAACCACAACAGATGGGAAACGATGCATACATGAATAACAGTGTGTGTGTGTTTGTGTGTGTGTGTGTGTGTATGTGTGTATACAAAATGGGGACTTTGTGCGTGTGTGTCCAACCAAAACCAGCCCTGCTCCACAGCCAATGAGCCACAATAACAGTATTACAAGGCTAATCGCTATGGCAACCATCGAGCTCTGCCATTAGTCAACAGGGTGGTGATGATATCAGAGCTTGACGTCTCTGTGCCACCCTCTCAATCTCACAACATCTTTACTTAGCACCACCAATGCTGTCGCTGTCCATCTGTGTGTGTGTGCAGAATTTTGTGTCTTTAAGGATGAAATGCAGAGCGATGACAGATAGCGAAGAAAAGACAGACTTGACTTGTGCAGACGAATGTGCACAATGTACAAATATGTGTGTATGTGTTTGTGTGTCTGTGTCTTCTAAAGGACATTTCCTTACTCTTGTTGAGGGTTAAGGACAGAGGGTGTCGCACCTTGTTAAGCCCTATGAGACAAATTGTGATTTGTGAATATGGGCTGTACAAATAAAATGTGATCGATTGATTGATTTAACAATTTACACACACACACACACACACACAGAGAAAACAACAACAACACCGCCCGCAGGGCCCAGCAGTGATGCAATGTGACGACAAGGTAGTATGGTTGCCATGGTTACCCAGTGGCGGTAGACCGCAGCGAGTTGCTGGTGCTCCGAGCCAGCTGATTGGATGATGCCCCACTCGTACGCTGTAAACTGACGAGTCATGATGCGGAAAAACTCCGGCACAGACTTGCTACCTGGAGGAAGGGAAAAGGGGCGGGGGGGGACAGAAGAGAAGTGTGGTGAGAAGCTGGAAGAAGGCGTCATGCATAGTTTCCAAACACAAGTGTTCTTAAGAATAAAAAAATGGTAAGTATGTTTAACACCCACCACCTACCTATCCACACCATAGACTTTACACACACATGCACGCACACAGACACAGACACACACACACAGAGGTCCTAACAGTTGTACACACAAGCGGCCTTGGCCAAACAGCTTCCATCCATAATACAACAGTGAACCTTTGTGGTCAAGTTGGGAATTACACTAGCAAAATAATATCTGCCTTCTACTGACAGATCTGATTGTTATGGGTTTATTAGCACTAGTGTGGATGAGATGGTTGAAATGTTAAACTGACGCACGTGGCCATAGATTGATCGTCATGTTTTTGCCATGATCCAAAGAGCAGCAATATTATTACATTTATTTATTTATCTGTATTTGTGGCTTTAATATTACAAAGAGTCACAGCTAGAGCTCAATGTGAAAATCGTATTTTTCTGTGTGTCTGTCTGAGACACAATACCAGCGACAGAGAGAAAGTGTTTATGTAGTGTTCTATTTCATTGTCAGCCCTTGTCTCTATTTTTTTCCATAGTTGACCTCATTGTTATTTTTAATAGATTTCTGTTAATGGAAGTAATTTAGATGAAGAGTGTCTTTGAAGAAAGAAAACAGACATGAAGTGAAATTTATTTAGTAAATCTATCATGTGCCTGTTCATTCAGATCTAAGGAGAAAATCACCTAACTCATTTTGAAGTTAATGTGATTCTCAGTGACTGGGGAAAATAAAAAGTTTTTTGCTTTTGTAGATACACACAAAATATTTTTTTATGAAATATAAGCAGATGTATCCGCAAACACATAACTATTAACCACTGTATGTATTTACCTGGCATGGTGGTCTTCATGATATCCACTCCCACCTGCACCCCCTGATCTGCAGCGAGCACGGCGTAGTCTCCCTGGTGGGAGAGGTTGAAACTCCAGACACCACCTGAATCTGAACCGACCTGGAGTTCAGACAGGAAGAAGGGAGATCTATTATATTTCTATTATATAGCAAAACTAACTATATACTGTATACTAAGAGATACTAAGTACATAACATCTCTAATTTATTCTACTAACAGTCTGGCCTACCTTAATAAAATGGAAAGTATCTATGTATTGAACTTAAATTGTAAGCATCAAGGTCCTCAGTGCTGAGCAAGTAAATAAAACCACCAGTTCAGTGGGTTTAAGATATATTTCCCCATTTAAAATACTAAGAAAGCTGTTAATGGGCAATTAAAAAGATAGTTAAACATATATATATATATATATAGGGGGATGAGAAGTTAAGTGTAAGTGTGAATAATATGGTTACATACATACACACTAAACATCTCTTCCTTCCTGAGGTGGCTGTGGCTCAGGAAGGTGGAGACAGTCGTCCACTAACCAGACGGATGACAGTTCAATGCCAGGTCCCCCCCATTACATGTGTTGGAGTGACCTTTTTCAAGATACTGAACCATGAATTGCCGACAGTGTGTGAGGGATGTGTGCTGCACATAGATGCCCTGTATGAATGTGGGTGTCAATGATTGTATGGCTGTAACAAGCTTTGAGAGGTCATCAGGACTAGGAAAACGTTATAAAGATCATTCAGACCTTTAACCATTCCTACAGTGCAGTTGACTGATACAGTCAAATAGAAGAGACATGATCAGGAGATGTTTCATAGGAATATGAGGATTTAACTTTGAAGAACCTTCAGCGGTGCTGCCAGGTAAGGCTTCCCTTTGGGAGATCTCTCCAGTCTGATCTGTGACCAGGGGATCCCCATCCTCTCACAGACAAACCTCCGGAGCAACAACCTGCCAGCCTGACAACAGACAACCACACACACAGAGGGAGAATGACTCACAGATATCATGATGTGGTGAGGGGAAGCGGAGACAGAGTTAGTAACAAACAGACATCAGACATGACACAAGCACGATCTCGACATTAAACACAAAACCATGAAAGAACAGAGCACAATCACAACTTCACACGAACAAACTAAATATTTCTTTGCATCATATATTAACACACTGTAACCAGAGATATGAAGCGGAAAAACATAGAGATAAATGCAAAGTAAAAGGTTTATCCTGCATACAAATTAGTTTCAATATTATATGGAAAACTGTCTCTACAGAATAATAATACTAATAATAATACTACTACTACTACTACTACTAATAATAATAATAAGGGGGTGAAATAAGTAAAATTAAAGGTTCAGTGTGTAGAATTTAGTGGCATCTAGTGGTGAAGTTGCAGCTGAACCCCCTCACCTCACCCTCCCCTTCCAAACATGACGGAGAACCTGTAGTAAACTTCAGTTGTTATAAAAAGTCCAAAGGTGTTTAATTTAGTCTGGGCTACTGTAAAAAACATGGCAGCCTCGGTAGAGAGGACCCGCTCCCTGTAAATATAAAATATTTAAATTATAAAGGGCCCATTCAAGTGTAATGAAAACAACAATTTGTTCAATTTACATAATTACACACCAGTGAAAACATCACTAGGATTATTTTATATTAACTTTCTGCCAATAGACCCTTTACCTAAATCTTACACACTGAACCTGTAAATACCAATACTCATAATAGATTTATTTGAGTTAAATTTACAACAACAAAAAGGGGAAAGACAAGAAGCACTGGAGACAGAAAGTTTACAGATGAAGTTCACAGCGGGACTCACCATGGCTGACTTCGCATCCTTGGCGAATACGAACTGTCCGATCCTGTCCTTCTCCTCCCTCTGGACGCAGCGGGCCGCGAGCAGCCACTCGGCCCGGCTCGGGGTCCACGACCCGCAGAGGAAAGCCCAGCGGACAGACCCCATCTCCTCACGACTCAGATCCGACTTCACCGGCGGCTAGCGTTAGCATCGTGCGTTAGCATGTAGGAGTTTTTAAAAGCCTGTAAAGGTTTCAGGGTTTCACCTGGAGGCGACACAGCGGCGGAGAAGAGACGAGTCACCATTCATAAAGTCTAAACTCTGTGTTTACATGTGACAACCACAGACTGTTATAAAAAAAGTGACAGCACACAAACCAGGAAGAGCCCGGCGAGATCCAATGACGTCATAAGTGGGCGCGGTGGAGGATTGGCCAATAGGAGCAGTTGACTGACGATGCCTTCAAATGCGCTCAGGAATATTGTAAAAAACATAAAGTCGCGTTAAAGTAGTGAGGATTTCTGAACAGACACTGCACTGAAAACACAACTGAGACATTTGATAGTTGTTTAGATAATTCATTTTGTTATCCGAAAACGTTAAACTTGTCGTACCCCACTAGGGCTACTTTAAAGTTAGCAACTTGCATTCCCCAATTACTTTTCGTACCCACCCTTCCTATGGGAATCAATATTCAAAGGTAGTGAATCACTGAATTAAAAGACACAAATATTACTTTTCTAACGCAGGAGTCAATCAACTTAAGTCTTTCTTAAAGTTGCGTTTTAACCGCTTGTACAACTAGAACGTCGGGAATCTCGATTTGTTTTGTGGTGTCCGTGAAAGCAGCATGAAAATTGCTATTCTCCGTTTTTGTTTTGATTTCGGTTCATCTGTGTGCTCAAGGTGAGTTGTTTTCTCTGTATATCAAAGCTATGGCTTCAATGCAGGTGGTGGGAGGATAGACAACACACCACAGGTTTCATTTCTGATCGTGGAGTAGAAAACGTGTTGTGTTTGTCCGCTGAGAAACAACAATCTCACAGTGCAACATCAGTCGGAAAAAAACACGTTTTAATCAGAGATATTAGGAATATACATTTGGACACAACCTAGAAGCCCAGATTGCATATGCAGGTATTTTGTCTGCATGTAAATAAATAAAAAACGTGGATCAATAAGCCAAATATACTGGCAATTAATGTGTCTGTGTACACTGAATGTAATATAACACAGTGTGTTCTATGAAATATTCTATATTATATAAGACATTGATGAATCGTTGGCTGTTGTACTGGAGATGTAACAACTGTGTTGCTATAATGTGCTGCAGAGAAAAATTGGTACATCAGCAATATGTCTTTGCTGCAGCATCTGCTAATTTATCATATTTACATACAACCTACAAATCTGCATTTGTGGTTATAGTATTGAGATGAATACATTCATAAATTATAAAAAAATATTCCCATATGTTGCGATCTCAGAGACATCTCTGTGGCATCAGTGATCCACCTCAAATTAAGTTTCTACTATAACTGAAACAAATCATATGTCAACACTTTTCCACTTATTTACTTTGTACTGGCATATTTATCTATGTTGTAATTAGACTACTTCTGCTCCTGTTGGATGGATGTTTTGCCGGACTGCAGAGATATTAAGTCAACCCCCCCCCCCCCTCCCTTAAAAAACAGAGAGGATTTTCATTATTTACTTTGGGGCGGCATCTGCAGCTTTGTATTTCCAAAGCTCCTAGTTTAACATGTCGTTATAGAGAGTCAACCTCTAGTGTAACAGTTGGGATTGGTCTCCCAAAGAAACAGGGACTGATGGAGCCACAGAGGAATTCCTCCCTGATCAACGATGTGCTTTTGAAAGGACGTGTCACTGTTAAACATGGATGAACCTTTATAACAGAAATGGCAGATTCTGCTGTTCTCATTTACTCTGACCTCTGACCTATTGTGGCCCATTTTCCCCCCTCTCTCTTCTGATACCATTCCTTTCCACTCTATCTCTATTTTTTCTCCCCCAGTTAGCTCTCATCTTCTCTCCGTTCTCCTCCCTACATTTCCGGGGGTGTCTTTCCCCTTCCCTGCTGCCAAGCTGGATTTCCTGCAGGTGAAACATCTGAAGAGGAAGAGGAAGAGCAACTACAGTGTGAGAGAAACGCAGACTCTCATCAGGGAGATCCACAAGAGGAGGGATGTGCTGTTCTCCAGACAGCAGGTGTGGATTTTCTGGGATGTGTGTCCTCACAGACAAATGAATTCCTGTCTTATTCAAGTAGCAAGTATTTGAACTAGCTTTTTAATATACGTCTATGTAAACAGATTAATGAGGGTACACAGTAATTACTGAAACAAAAACTGCAGAGGTATAATATGAACAGTATTCAAGATATATGTCTGAGGGGGTAAGCTGATGTCCAATCTAAAAAGCAAGTCACAACTAAAAGATATATTATACAACATAATATAATATAATATATTACAATATAATAGCATAAAGATATAAGTAAGATAAGCCAGAGAAAGAGTAAAGCTATACCGCTCAACTGCCCAGGTCAATATATTGGTCAATATTAACATATATTAACGCATACATTGGCCGATAAGTAATAAAGCTGGAGTACTACCTAAATACCTAAATATAATTAGGAAGAAGCATGTCCAACATCAAGCACTGACAGTTCCTTTTTCAAATACAAAATGTCCTGTGTTTTACATTAAGCACATTTCTCATTTCCATTATTTTTTAAGGAGCCTTTGTTTCTCACTCTACACTACAGTCCCACAGCAACTTCTTCCTTCATCACCACACTTCACCACCATCATTACATTCTTGTTCCTCTTCTCTGTGTCTGAGCAGAACACAGCCATTAATGAGCTGAAGAGACAGGCATGGGAGGAAGTGGCTCGAGGAGTCAATTCACTAGGGGAGGGTGAGCTACGAACTGCTGCTGAGGTGTGTTTCTTTCTGTGTTCAAATCACATCTTTAAATACTTACTCCTCCTTTCTTATCTCTTGACTTTTGGTTCTTTAACTCCCACACCTCGCCTTGCAGGTGAAGCGACGTTACCTGGATTGCCGCGCCCTGATGAAGCGGAAGCAGCTTCAGGCAGAGCTCTGTCTCTCCTCCTCCTCATCCTCGTCTCTGGCCCTGAAGACAGAGTACGATCAGTCCTCCCCCGAGCACGAGGCAGCCTCTCTGGGGTCGGGGTGCGACCAGCTGCTGGACCTTTCTGGCTTTCCAAAGGACTGTCACTGCGACTGGCCGGAGCTGGTGGGTCTCAGCGAGCCGAGCGGTCAGGCCATGATGGCACCGCCGGACATGAAGATGGAGGACGATGTCAGTGAATACAGAGTAAGAAACATAATGCCTGCGTGTGTGTGTGTTTACTATAGCAACACAAAACAGAAGGTTTGTCCTTACACCACAGATTCCCTCTGTATCTTATTTATTCTGATTAAACCTCTGAGTGAACTAAATCGAAGGACAACATGATTTTCTCAAACACCTTCATGCTTTTTTAGATACGGAGCTCGTGTTAAGGCCACTCCTGTTGTGAAGAGATAAGTAGCCGGTATTGACATGCAAGTATTTGCTAATGTGTTAATTAGCTTAATGAATGTCCTCATCAGCAGAGGTAGTTATGTTTAATATATCACAGTGATTATGCAACACATGTCGCTCAAGTGGCTCTTGTTAATCTGGCCTTTTGATTGGGCTCATCGGTTCACAAGGTAGAGACGGAGACACATTTAGTGCTTGTTAATTAATTAGGATTTAGTTCTAACATTAACCCTTAACATGTTATGTTTAAAGTCAACAGTTATCTTGACTTTTTGTGTTATTTGTCCTTTTGTCCTTGTTATTTTCCCACTTTTGATTTACAATCTTTTCTATTATAACCTATTCAAATTTTTCATATCCTCAGTCAGACAATGTGCAGTAGTATTAGAGGTGTTTTTGTGTGTCAGAGCTATAGACTTTATATAAAAATGGATGGCACGACAGCTCCCCGAAAGTCAGGCCAAACCATCTCTATCGCATCCTGGTGGCTGGCTACAGTATAGCTCGTAAACCTTGCCTCCTCCATGTTAGAGGAAGGGACATAGACCAAACTAAATGATAATTATTTGGGTAAATGTGGTTTTAATTATTTGTTTGATGCAATAAGAGCGATGCGAAACGTCATCATCGACAACTGAGACTGACTTGTGATTGGTCAAGCGTGTGTATCAGCAGGACCTCGATACCACGGCTCTATCCACAATCGCTATCGTGCTTACAACAAATTATGTCAAAAGCGTCCCCCGTATTCAGGATATTTTAGCTTTGTACAGCGGGAGGGATTAGAGTCGCGTCATCCGTCTTAATGAACAGTCTATGGCAGGACAGCAGGACAATACACCTGTGCCCCCAAGATGATTTTCAACACTTGAGACATGAGTTAAACTCAACATGTAAAATTAGCTGTGTCCCTTTAATGGTGTCCCTCTCTCCTTCTCTAGCTGGATGGCGATGGTGATGTGGGAGATGGAGAAGGAGAATTAGATGAAGATGACATTCCCTCCCTCCTCAGCGACATTGAGTCACGTGGCGAGGGGCATGTCGGCGATGCCTATTCCCACAACGTCTTAGGCACACTCAGCTCCTCCAAGGCCCCGACCTCCACCACCAACAGAGACCTGCCCCTGGCTGCCGCCTTCATGGGGATGCCACCTCATGCACTGGGAGGTCTCACCAGTCATGAAAACATGGGTGCAGGGTTCCTGGCTGCTGTTGAGAAGCAGCGACTGGAGCTGGAGAAACAACGACTGGCCGTGGAAACCGAACGCCTGGGTGTGGAGAAAGAGCGGCTGGTGGTGGAGAAGGAGCGGCTTCGTCAGACAGATGTGGATCGGGAACGAGTGCAGCTGGAGAGAGAGAGGTTGCAGGTGGAGAGGGAGCGGCTGAGGCTTTTGATCCTCAGCAAGTCAGAGCCCGCCAACTCCTCTTTTAACCTCCCGCCACAGCAAGGCCCGCCCTCGTCCTCCACACCTTCCTTATCCTGCGCTCATGAAGGACAGAGGGAGAGAGAGCGGGAGGGCAAAGGGTGGAGGACAGTGGTGGATCTGGACATGGAGAGGCTCAAACTGGAGAAGGAGAGACTGCACCTGGAGAAAGAGAGACTGCAGTTCTTCAAATTCGAGGCGGGCAGACTGCAGATAGAGAGAGAACGCCTCCAGGTGGAGAAAGAGAGAATGCAGCTGCACAAAGATCATCAGAGCCACTGAGGACAAGACTGATGGGAGAGAAAGTGGAGGGTGAAACTGAAAATACTGACAATAACGCAGCATTTGCGTCAGCGACGGCTCCTTAATGGGCCCTACACACATATATCCTTAAAGATGGTGTGAGCCACATTAATGATTATTGCCGTTTAGAGTTTGGCCGAGGAGAAGACAGAGATGGCTGGTTTATTTATGACCATCACAATGAAGCAGTGCCTTATGATGTCTTCATTAAAGGGGCGACGGGACAGAAAAGATGGATTTGTCTGGCACACGCAGCTGCTTATTAGATCAGCATCTCACCCAAGTTTGAGCAGATGTTCAGTGCCCCATCCAGATACACTGATGCACAAAATGTGCAGTGTAGAACATGAAATGCTGGTTATATCATTGCAGCACAACATTTCTAGCGTAGGAATGTTTTAAATGGTACATATTATATGAAAGAAAGGGATCATGATGTTAAATGTATCTACTGTATTGGTGCTCAAGTCGACCATAGATCCCAACACTGTTACTTGTACATAGAGATTTTAATGCTTTTTATGTATTTCAAGTTCTTGTGTTGAATTATAATTTACATGGAAATAGTTTACTTTTGTCCAACAGTTTTAAGACTTTGTGACAGTTAATAATTGTATTATTTACACCGGTGCTTTTCTTACTTACTGTATGTAACATGTGTGGAAATCTCTTCTGTGAAAAAGGCCTATTGAGGTTTGATGCTTTTGACATGAGTATATACGGACTTGGAAAAGAGCCTGAAGATCTGTGGTGAGCAGCTGCAGGATGTTTGCTTTGCATGATGGGACATTAAAGCAGAGAATTGCTTAATTAAAAGATTTGTTGTGTCATAAACATATTGTACTTTTACTGGCTACTGTAAACTGTATTCTGTTGTTTATGTCTTGACAAACTATTCTTTTTTACACGTATGTCCCAGTTTGTCTCTTTAAAGAACTCATGACCTGAGTAGCATTCCAATTTTATTATTTTCTTCTCATTCTATTTACTACATGGTTCCATCCCTGATCAGCATGTATATGTATTTATACAACTTTTTTTTTCTTACAGTCCCATGTTACTGAGTTTATAAATGATCTTTGTTAAGTAAAATAAATGTGACTTCCAGATAATCTTTGTGATGATCAGAGGAGAATAAAATCAGAATTTCAGATTCAAGCCCTAAAGTGCTGCTTCCGTGGTCCCTGTCATGCCTTTCTGTTCTCAGCATTGTATTTGAAGAATGATGGCAAAAGAGATTTAGAATAAGATTTCAGTTCATTTTCTCTGTGCTGTATTGATGTTCTACAGGAAACCGATATGATTTCCCAGATCAATGCAGGAACATATAAACAGAAAGCTTGGGTTTTATAACTCAAACCCATCAGAGGAGGGACAGAATATACCAGGCTCAAACATTGTCCGCAGACTGAGAGGCCTTCAGGTCTTCTGGCAGACTGTTCCACAGGGGGTGATGATAAAAACTACAATCTGGTTGCCCATTAGTCACAGATCTGACTGCTGGTAGTTTAATGGTCGGTGCCCAAGGATCTATGGTGTCTAATATCCCTGATATTCAGTAGACCCACCTGTCTGAGATTTGAAAAGCAGTAAATGGATCCCACAGGTCGTTCTGAGCAGACGTGCTGCAGAATTTAAATTTAAATTTTGATACTATTTAAAGTGACTATGAGCATTGTTAAAAGCACCAGACAAATAAAATGTATTGTTATTATTATTATCAATAAAAATAATAAAATGCTTTCTATTTGTACAGAGACTACAATCCTTGTCATCAGGTCCAAAGGCAAAAAAAGTGCAAAAAAGAAAGAAAACAACTCTTTTTTCGTTTTGTTCATGCATGTTCAGATGTGATAAGTCTGCATTCATCAGGATCATCAGTAGTAATTATAAAATGTAATTTGTTAACATAAGCATATGTTGCACATATAGTTGTACGTCATCTGCATGGCACAAAAAAATCCATGCAGTAATGGATTAAAACGGGTTGTCTGAAAGAGACACACTGGGGATATGTTGCTTTTTACACCCTGCTTCAAAAGATTTACTCAATGTGCATTTAAGAAAGTGCAAAAATATTTCTTCCTCTGCATTTTTCTCAGGAAAGTGAAGGTGACACGTACTTGACCTGAGCCGAGGGTCAGTGGAAAAGCAGAAACTATTTTTCACTGTGATGGAAAATATTGACATTAATCATCCCGAAATCTATCCTGGTTTTTCACAACTTGTTATTAGTTCCATTTGATTCACTCTTCAATCTGAAATGAAAATATTCATTGTGTACCGCAATTCACAGCAGTGGTCTATTGTATTAAGTTGACCACTGTACCAGCAGCAACAACACAACAAAACAACATATGAGATGAGCTGCTTATGTGACGTGAGTGTTGTTTTCTCTGGGATCATAAAAGACAAGAACAGGAAGGTGGTCATGACAGAGGAGGGGCTGTGAATGAGAAATCAGGGTCTGAGATTGATTCCCATGAGAGAGGGATGCAGAAATGGAGAGATGGGATGAGGGAGGATGACGAGAGGCGTAGAGAGTGAGAAGGGAGGGGGAATGAGGAGGGGCTGAAAAGATCAGGGGATATACTGTGTCAGTGCTGAGAGAAGGAAAGACAAGAGAATGAGTAAGAGGAGATGAAATGAGCCAATAAAATAAAAAGCTGGAAAGGCCGTTTTCACAATTTGCAGTGACGATAAAAGAGACAGATTGAAAGTGTGTGTGTGTGTGTGTGTGTGCGTATACATGTGCATTTGCAAGCGAAGGTGCAAGGTTATAAGGGGCAAAACTGCCTCAAAATTTGTATTTTGCTTCATCTTTGGGTAAATGGGAAATACTTGTCAGTAATAGCCCAGCATGGTATGTAAGTGTGTGGGAGTGGGAGTGAGATGGGAAATAATGGGAAATGCTTGTCAGTGATGGCTCTGCATTAGGAGTGTTAGGTCTCCACGGATTGAAAAAAGGAGCCCAAATGATAAAATCACAGCAGGGAATCTTTAACCCTGCAGCTGCTGATCTACAGGAGAGCCGAGATTCTTCACAGACACAGAGCTGCGTATAAGAAACTCTGGAGAAGCTGAAAAAGCCGACTGTCCTTGAAGATATTTCAAAGCCAAGAAGTAATCGATTCCAATTCTGGCTGTGGTTTGAATTTATTCTCCTGTTCAATCCTCCACAGGGGCTGTGTTGTAATATATATATATTTTTTAAAGACCATGATGAGGGGAAATATTGTGAAAACAAGGCTGATTATTAATTACTGAAATATCATATCTGGCCATGTTGGGGATGACAATGTCAGTTCATCACTTTGGTCCTGACGAATTATGAAATAATGAAAGGATTGGATATTCATGGTCCCCAGAGGATGTGAGCTGTTGATGTTGATCATCCTCTGACTCCTCTAGCGCCATCATGGGGTTGACATTATTTCATATGGTTAACGTTTTGTCCAGCACCATCATCAGGTGCCTGACATCCTGCCCTTTTATGCACACATTGTGGTAATAAATAAAACAAAACACCCAGAAAACCTTTCAGGAATTTGGCTGTAAACACGGCACACAGCCCGGAGGCAGCACTGGACTCAGTGAATAAATGACCACACAGATTCACACACAGGTTCAGCATCGATGTTTTACTAGAAAAAGAAACAAAATGGAAAGAGAGAAATAAAGGAAGAAAGGAACAGTGTTAAAGCCAGCAGTCAGCTTCTTGCTGTCAATGCATGAAATCTTATGTGCTGGAGGTGACAAAGAAAAAAACAACACAACCGTGACATGTACTGTTAAACTGCCTGTGTGTCTGGTCTAGTGATCAGTGTTCGCTGTCTCTCACAAATGTACCCATTACAGAAACCCACTATTTCTTACAAGCTGGATGTGCTGCAGTGTTGCTGCACTGAGAGCAGGTGAAACTGTGGAAACTGTCCATCATGTTTGCTTCAGACATAAAGATTCAATATGCTGTTTGAAATACTTGTGTTATAATCTTATTTTATTTATTTCTTTATCTGCGGAGTCTGACTTGAGTACATTTGATGCATGACGTATGTGTTATGCAATGAAACTCAGATTGTCAACTAGTCTCTTGAGTTGTACAGTTCATCTCTAGCCCATTATTATGCTTTGTATCCGGGCAGAAATCATTTGCACTTTGAACAAAGAGTTATTTCTTGCGGTGGGACAGGAAGGGAGATGAAAGCAGAGGGAGAGAGGAAGAGGACACAAAATAAGTAACATTTGAAAGTTGGGACGTAAGTCAAAGGAAAAACGAGGACAGAACGTAATGTTTCCTCCCCACGGACAAGAGACACAGTTCCTATGCAAGCATCGTGTAAATGTTCTTATTCCTAAGGTCGACAGTAAGTAGATCTGAAGGCTGCCATACAGGTTGTAAAAATGTATATTCGATTGATTGCTCATGTCTGGCACGATGAATCAACAAAGTGCAAACCTCCTGAACTCTGGCTTTCAAACTGGACCTGACTCACATTTGGCGAGAAGACGAACAACAAAAAGCACTGAGGTGATATGCAACGCAAGACAAATGCTACACTTTTAAAATGTCAGACAGCATTTTGTACCTACAGTGCAGTAACCGACAGAGGCCCATCCTCTCGTGAGGCCTGTGTCTCTTTGTACGGCCTTCAGTGTTGAATACTGGTGAGTACAAACTGTATCAGGGGCCTTTTCAGGCCACCAACACAAATACCCGGGGATAAAAAACACTGTTAGACAATGAAAAAGAAGTGAATAACTGAACAGACAAACAGGCAAAAACAAAATCATCCAAACCCCCTCATGGTGCTGTAGTGATCACTCTGAGTTGACCCTGTGTATGCAGCGGTGTGCGTGCGTGCGTTTCTACGTGTTAGTGTGTGTGTGTGTGTCCGTGTGAGTACCAGATGGACATTCAGTGTTGAGTAGGACACACAGACTGTGGCATAGTCATATTCTCAGGTTATCAAAAAAAAAAAAAGAGCCATATAACAGAATGTATGCCACGGCCTCTGACAATCAGTGATCAATGTTTTTTCTATAGCTCTCTATAGATATATATTTATTTGTATTATATATAATATGTAGATTTATAAAAAAAGATTTGTATCTTAATTACAAGTAGTGGCATTTTCTTCTTATATTCATTATTGCAATGAATTGTTATCTAAGATGATTTAAAAAAGACATGTGAGTTCTGTTTTGCTACGCAGTTATTTACAACAGTTTTAAAAAGCAAGCTCTCTGATATGGAACCTTCCCTCCGGCCACTGGAAAACACGAAGGATCTTAAATGGCAACCAAACTGTTCATTAGTGTCTGTACTTTTAGAGAAATAGGAATTTGTACCTATAGATCCATATAGTTCAGTTTAAATGAGGTGCACCAGCACAGACCAGTTATTCTCGTTGGGCCACCGCTCTGTTGGCAAGCTTGCACAGAACAATGAGCTGATTTGCCTTTTCCATTTTCTATTTGGATGAATTTTTCACGAAGGCTGAACTTGAATGTTTTTATTCCACATGTTTTAAACATCATTCCATTTCCCTCCAATCGTTCAGACTTCTACAAGCGCCCAGTGCTTCTGTTGAGATGCAATTTGTTAGGTGGCCATTTTAGATCCTCCTACATGTTTAATTTGATCCTTTCCACCACTGAATATACAGCTTGAACCTCATCATCACTATTTAGCATTTCTACTGTCATGATAATGCTGTTGATGACTGACTTCATTAATTACTAATGTTTATTTATTCTTTTTTTTCTTCTTTTACAAACCCCTGTGAATTCATTGGCCGAGATTCAGCCAAACGTATGTGTGTCGAGGTTACTTCTGTTCTATGTCGGCTGATTATCTCGCTGCTTTGGGACGAGAGAATCATCGTAAATGTGTGGTAAGAAAGCGTTTTCATTCAGTTGGAACAGTCCATGGCAAAGTAGGGTTTGCACAGTCCGAACGTTCAAGCTTTACAGTTTTCTGGTCTTCTAAGGGTGATAATACCTGGCACTCAGTCTTTGCAGGCAAGATAAGATGATTGGCGACCATGATGATGATGACGACGATGATGATGAAAACAAGGTTTGTAGTCTCAGTAAGGCGTTGTCAAGGGGGTGTGGCTTATTGGCCAGCGATGTCCAATGAAGACGGAGCAGGAGCAGAGTCGTTTGGTTGTCTTTTGTTCTCGTCACCGTCATCATCTTTATCACGATCATCATCATGATCAGTTCTGTCGTCAAGTTCACAGCTCATATTTCATGTCATGTCTTTGCTGGCTTTCCTGTTGGTTCGTTGATATCAGGATGGTATCCTCCCAAAAACAAAGGAAAAAAAGAATGAACGCTGCAGGCAAGTGTGATAGCTGTAACTTGTCCTTTGTTTTTTCTTTTTTCTCCGCTGTTCAATACACAGCTGTATTTCACTTGTCTCTTGTAAAATAAGTCAATGGCAACAGGAAAGTGAGATGATGATGAGCAATGTGTGTTTGTGTATTCAAGTGTGTAAAACTGTGTGTTCTGTGTATTTGTATTTGAGCTTCTGTAGCTTTATGTGTGTGTGTGTGTTATATGTGATATGTTAGGATGTGAGAGATTGTACTGTATGCCCGTGTGTGTCCTTGTCAAAGTCACTGTGTGTGTGTTTGTGTGTGTCGTTAAGGCACAACAGGTGTTTTTGGTTTTCAGGGCAGTCCGGAGGAGACCACTGCAAGGCCGGGGTGTCGGAAGGAGGCGTGGCCAGCATGCACGGCTTTGGGGCAGTCTGGCGTCAGGACGCGGCCATTCTCCCCCACACTTCCTGTGATGGATAGACGGGCCTTGTTCCGCATGGCTTCAGAAAATGACAGCTACATAAGGAGAAAAGGAGGAGAGGACGGAGGAGGGGGTGGAGATGGCAGAGTGGAGAGCTCGTTTAAAAAAAAAAAAAAAAAGAAATTGGGCAGTAAATTCAACTCGTGTAAAAACGGAGATCTCTGCACATGCAACGAAAACACTTCTACATGCATGTGCCGGTACAAACACACAATTACCTCAACAAATAGAAAAGTCGGAGGGTGCATTCATCCAGTTAAGACGATTCTGTGAAAAGTTTGATTTCTCCATTCCACTATTTAATTACAAACAAATTGAGTATTTGAATATGCAAAGATGTTTTGTAAATCATGTGGGTTGTAGTGGAGTGGAGTTTTCTTGTTATTTCCGTTCAGTGATTCTCATGAAATCACAGTGTGTGTGTTTCTAACAAATGTGTTGAATGCATTTCTATGGAAGCGGTGTCTCAATTCAGGAGCTTCATCCTTCAGAGGCTGAGTATGAAAACCAATTGTGTCACAGCCGTGCGACTAGGCTGTCCCATTTCGAATGCTCTTTCAAATGCACCTTCGAGTGCGTCCTTTCATCCCAGAGCATCAAAGTTTCCAAAAGGTGGACCCTTTCCGGCCCAACCTATCCCAGAATGCATTGCCCTTGGGTGACAAACTGTTTTTTTAAAAAGGTAATGGCTGTGGCATGCAACTAGATGTCCAATGCATGAGCATCAGGCTTCATCTCAACCAAACAGCTAAAGGTACACATGTTAAAACTTTCTCGATGTGTCCAATTTTCAGCTCCATTGCAACAGCAATAGCGGCGGGACAAGCTTTGATGTCGATCATTGAAAACTCAGTAGACACGACTGTCTAATTTCAGTTCGACCGTAGAGCGTGTCCACCAAATGATGCTGCCCCTGAATTGAGACACAGTTTATGTTTACTTGCTGGAAGTCTTTTTTGTTGGTATACTGCATCTGTTAGTGCTTTACTACCACCTACTGTTGATTAGGGGAGTGCGTGGTGTGAATGCATCCCCAAACAGATACACATTCAAATATTACTAAGGCTAACACACTGTCAAAACACTAGCACAGTCCTACAGAAAGGAAAAGGTAAATGCAAAAGCAGGCAACAATCAACAAACATGGACAACGTGGACAAGCGGGTTCTGGTTGTAGACATCTGCATTTTATAGGTGACCATGCATCACTGGGTTCTGGGTTTGAGTGATCACAGATTGAGGTGAGGATTTGAAAGGACGGGATTTTGGAAGGTGAGGACTTTGGAAAGAGGAAAACGTGAAGGAGTGAGTTTGCTTTCAAGGTGTCCGATTTATAGAGAGGGAGTGACTGACTATACTGCTCAGAGTAGGGTGACACTTCACACAGACGGGCTACTGTGATTGTTTTGTTTCTGTTCAGTCGCTGCT
This sequence comes from Hippoglossus hippoglossus, assembly GCF_009819705.1. NCBI lineage: Eukaryota > Metazoa > Chordata > Actinopteri > Pleuronectiformes > Pleuronectidae > Hippoglossus > Hippoglossus hippoglossus. Next base: position 17,145,588 of record NC_047163.1, on the reverse strand, counting down.
GTTGGACGAGAACCTCATACCACGGACAGCAAAAGAGCTTTATTCTCACATAGATGGTGTTCATGTGGTGCGACTGGGGCACTACTTTAAAAGTCTCTACCATAACTCAAGTTTTTATGAAACCCCTAAAGTCCCGACAGATGTTACTTCTTTTATCGTGTTTGCACAAGATAACTACCTTCTGGGAACAAGTTAATGCATATCTGCAGCAAATGATTCCTGCTGATGACGAGTGCACGTCTCCGCACAACAGCAGAAATAATTTTTTTATATGACATTTCAAGGTGAAAATAAAACTTGATTAGCTGATTTCTCTCCATCACAGAGGCTTATGCATCTGAAGTTGTTCATATTCATTTTTAGTTACATAACTTGTGCAAACGCGAGTATTATCTTGTGTGCACAAAGTAAAATCACCTGTCGGGACTTTACGGGAAAGTTACAGAGTTTTACACAATCAACGTTACCAATCTAAAGACTTTGTAAAAAGCTTGGCAAGAAAGAATTTTGGTTTCATCTTTGATTTCTAAAAGAAAAGCAATTTGATGTTTGGCTGTTTTTCATCTAAAACCTTTCAAGTTTCGCTGCCAGAAACTGAAACACTCCGCTTTCACTGAGTACCGTCAGTTTGATGTACAGCTCGGTTACAAACTAAATGGAAAAATTTAAGTATCTACTCTAAAGAAACACCTCAGACCATTTCATCTGGAACCTATATTGTTTTAGATGCTTGGACGATATTATTGTATCTTAAAGCGACTTGGGATGAATCAAGTCAGAATTAAATTCGGTTCCTGAGGGTAGAGATCCGTGTTATTGCTTCTGAGTTCAGTCCAAAACGCTTCCACTCCCACAATGGTTTATTTGTGGCAAACTTTATACTTCATTTTAAATTGGGTACCGTTACCTTCAAACAGATAATTGCCACTATTTAGTGCACCACATTTAGCTGTCCTTATTTTTACACCCCCTGTATTGATCCTGCTAATTATCTCAAGGTGATAATCAAACAGGACTGTATAAGGCCTCGGAGTGGTTTGCTCAGCAGATCATCAAAATGAAATCCACTGTTTCTTTTTTTCCTTTGGTTAATGGCCCGTGTACATCGATAAACATGTCTCATGTTTTTTACAACGACATCACTAAGTAGCCATTCTATATGAAGTGTTTCATCAATTATTCCTCTGCATTAACACTAAGTAACTGGGCTGTTTTGAAGATGTCGGGGCTGGAGTAAGTCAAAATGCCTGTTTGGAGGGTCCAGAGCAGGGGTGCACAACTCCAACTTTATGGATGATGAATACAGGAAACAAGCCACCAGAGCTGGGAAAGGTCGGCTCAGCAGCAATTCATGTTTTATGTATTTTCACTGTTGTTTAAATTATTATTGTGTAAATTTAAATTATTATTGTGTAAATTATTATTATTATTTCTGTTGTTGTTAATGACGATTAAGCTGCTATCATTAATAACACATCTATAAGTGTCGCTTTATAATTATTATTATAACAACCAGTCAGACTGAGCTTAAATAAGACATTAACACAACTATGTCTGGTCTCTCTATCTTTTCGAACATGTTACTTTTAAAATAAAAAAATTCAAAGCTTGAAAAGGCAGACATCTTGGGTATTCCAAATTAAACCACCACACATTTTGATAAGCTGGTGTGATGAATTATAGATTAGTACACATTATCCCAATATGGGATGAAAATTAGAGATTGATAATAAAAAAGTAGCTACTACTCAATCAGCTGGTAGCTGCAGGTCGAATATTACCTACGGACAACAAGTAAAAGCAACCAAAAACTGCTATGGGGCAAATGTTACGTGAATGGACACGATTAAACCAGTATTTCAAGAAAATGTTGTGCAGCAGAAACTTGAGCTGACAAGAATCCAGTCTCAACCTGAAAAACACAGTGTATTTTCTTCACCTCACAAGTTCTGTCTAGTTTTGGAAATTGAGGTGAAAGTCTAGACATCGTATAAAATGTCTTGCAGTGTTTTTCTTCCTGAGATATCTATCACATTATGGGCGAAAATAACTTGGCTAGACCCAAATCCACAATGACTGGTGTCCATGTGTTAGCTAATTAATTTGTAGCTGGAAGCAGTCATAGATTTTAATGAGGAACTCCACACTAACAAACTTTTATGACAGCAGGGTGAGAAGACCCTACAAAAATTATAATAGTTGAGCCAAGAAAATACTGAACCTTTTGAGTTTATGAAAATTTAGACTTAAAGTTTTGAGGTATTAGGATGAATACATTTTTTTATAGTGAATGCTGTTCTTTAAATTAGCCCTGTTATCCCTATCAGCCCATTATTACGTTTTTGCCATCAATACAAACTAGTTACAGCAAATGATCGAGCACATGAATGAGCAAATGATCTTGTTCCTACTTTTATAATTGTTAATGGAGTATTTAGAGGTTTTTAGAGGTCAGATAAAACTAGTTATGTGAAACTTTCCTTTCAGGCTTCTGAAGACAACAATGGGCATTTTAACTATTTTTTGATATTTTATGACCTAATAATGAGAGAAAATTCAGATTTAGTGATTATAAAAATGTATTCAGATATGAATTCTAATTTGAAGCCCTATACACATATACAAAAAATACTGAGGCTGGAGTTGTACATCCCTGCTAGATCAAGATTTTGTTGATAGCTAAATTACAATGCAGGTGCCTAATCAGGTCATCGGCAAAGAGCATCACCATCACTGTCGGCATCATCATCATCATCATCATCATCATCATCATGATATGCAGCCAAAGACGATGGAACCAAAACTGTAGTCACACACATCTAACCCCATTCTTGCTCGGGGCGAGCTGCTAAAGAATGAAACATAACAAATGAAAAAAACAAAATATTCGGCCAATATATGAAATAAAAGAAGCAAAATAAAACATAAAAAGCTAAATTGGTTCCACAATGCTTGACCACATCCTCATCACCACATGAAGAACGACACTGGAGCTGCTGCGACAGCCTCCACATCGACAATACAATAATCTACAGCACCACCACCATGATCAACACCACCATAACCCCACCTATATATGGGAGCCTCTAAGTCCTACCCCTATATCTTGACCCCCTCGGAGCCGTACACGTTGTACCCCTCCCTATAAGTGGCTAGATTCTGGGTGCTGGGGGAGGGGCTGGGGCAGTGGGGGGGGCTAAGGTCCACCTTCATGCGCTTGGCTTCGGCCCGAGACTTGTAGCAGAACTCGACCAGGGCCACCAGCATGGCCAGGCCAAGGCCGCCCACAAGGATGTAGAAGACCCCGGCCACGTTGGACAGGCTGAGAGCCTGGGACGACTTGTCCTGGAGAGAGGGAGTCGTAGTGGGGGAGGAAGAGGGAGTCGTAGTGGGGGAGGAGGGGAGGGTCGAGTTCAGGCCGAGTAATGGTGGAGTTGACGAGCGGGTGTTGGGTGAAGGCAAGAGGAGGTGGTCGGGTTAGTTTCGATGAAAAACAGGTTAGTGGGAACAACGAGAAGAGGTGGAGTAAAAATTGAAAGATTGAAGAAAGGGAGAAGAATGACAGAGAAGAGTGAGAACGAAAGAGGTTGATGAGGAGCAGAAAATAAAAAAGAGTAAGAGAAGGGAGGTGGCCGTGAATAAAGAGGCAGGAAAAAGCAGAAAGAGACAAAGAAATAGAGATTGTCAGAGAAATAAAAATATTCAGACACAAATTCCAGTATTAAATTGTCACTGCAGTACTATTCTACATGTACTACTTTACATTACTGTGTTATTATGAATTATGACATTATTACATTCTACTTCTACAACTATAACTATTGTCAGCACCACAGCTACTACATACATATATTACAAAGCTGTCACAATCATTACTACGAACAATCTACATTTCTACTGCAACACAAAAACAGCTTTATTCAGCAATAATTTAACAATTAAGTAAAAAAATGGTGTCAATCACTTTGAATATATGACAGAGCAGGCTTTAATTTGAGCGGTAATGACATTTCACTGTGGTTTTAATGAGATTTAAAGGCTCCAGTCGCCAGCTCTAAACTGCAACTCCCATGTTCTACATTGTAAAATCTTCCTGTCTTCTATTGAAATGAAAAGTGTATGAATTAGCAGCAAAGCTAATATAAAATATGGTAATGCTTTATTTCACAGGTCTGTCATTTCCAAATATTTTTGTAAGAAACTGAACAAGAATGTTATCATTTGGTTCTAATTGCAGGGAAACTAGTCAGTGATTTAACTTATAAGTGAGGAAGTTGTGTTGAGTTTATATGCTGCTAACCGGCTCAACTTGACCCATGTAATTAATAAAAAAATTGTCATTTATTATTTACAACTCTATCCTCCATATTCGTTAAATTGTTTCCTAACCTGTGGACAAAAGTCCAGTTTTCTGAATGTTAAGTTGACCTCATGTGCACTCAGGTCTTCATACACTGGTGATTAATTTAAACTGGCCGAAATATTTATCGCAAGTGCACATATGTAATATTTGAGCTATAATTAGTACCAAATAATAGGGTTCTTGCACAAAATAACCTTGGATATTATTTAAGAAATATTTACCCGTAAAATAAAGCAATAATTTAAGTTATGGAAATAAATTAATATAACCTAATCCTGATTAAATATCAAACAAGATATATTGGTAAAAGTCAATATTGCTAACAAATGACTACAGACACAGTGGTATTCTCGTCTGGTGGATGAGTTATAGTCGACCAAAAATGAGCTATAGTGTATGATATCAAAACAAAAACATGAGAGTGAAAATTGCCTTAAGAGTCCTAATGAGGACTGACTGTAATGAGGATGGGATTGCCACAGATTGCTACAGAGACTGAACAAGAAACTGATTTTAATCTGATGCAAATTTCGATAAATGTGGTCCACCATTAAAATAGAAAAAGTCTACTTTGGAGCACATATGTTTCAGGCTAAGTGAGAAGCTGTTTCAAATGCTATTTCTAAGACAGTAGTTGCAGTAATCTGGAGCGTATTCAGGATGAGAGTTTCAGACTAGCGATCTGTGGGCCGCAGCAGCGTGAGACTGACCTTACTTCCAGAGTCCTTGGGTCCACACTCTCCCTTGTCATACCACCATTTGTTTTTCAGTTTGTCTAAGACGCCTGCTTCGCTCAGTTTCAATACTGCAAGGTTTACCGGGGTTCTTCGCGTGTAAAAATAACATAAATAACATCATAGGTCATGTTATTTTATGTTATTAGGGTAATTCACATTTGCATTGCACAGCTCAGTCACATTAAAACTTTTTTTGTTCAAATCAAGTGACCTAGCATGGATCCCACTGAGTACATGTGTGTATGCTCGTTGAGGAGGGGCTGGGGGGAGCGAGGAGCTAAGGCGAGCTACAGACATATGAGTGGGACCCACCTTTGTCACATCAGGTAACACACCCATACTGCCCCAGCTGGTCCTGCACTGAACAGAGCCAAGTACTGTTAAACCAGGACTATTGGCATCAGGCTAGCTCCGTGCTACAACTGGGAGAGAGAGCTCCTATCTTATGGTGCATTCACACTAAACGCAAAGCAAATCTTTCGCTAACATTATATACAAAGTCCACTTAAAGATGCAAACAGACAAACCCAAACTTTTCCTTTAGCGCCATCAACTGGTCAGAATTCAAATTTGTCCAATACTTCAAATGTCTAATTGAAAACTAACGACTTCAATCTTCTGTTTTGTGCTAAATAGGACATGCTAGGTGAAATTAGCATAAATGGTCTGCCAAACATCAGCATGTTAGCGATGCCATTGTGAGCATGTTAGCTTGCGATTATCTTCATGCAGCTGTTAGCATGGTTGTAGATTGCTGGATGTATTGAGAAATGACTTTATTCCATGATTGGTATATTTGACTAAACTTTAACTCTTGTTGAATAAAATAAGTGGGATATAGAATTTGAACAAGTTGAATTACAGCTTTGCCAAAAACACACATGTGATAATAGGAATATATTCAGGACCTAATGGTAACAAGAGTCGAGTAAATCTTTGATTCTTTAAATACAATGAAGGAAAGTGAACAGAAGAAAAAACCGTGAAAAGAACCATTGAAACTCTACAAATGAACAGTAGAGCAAACTTAACCTCGTAACATCGTTCTGCTTCAATCAATTATTCATCAAAGAGTCTAAAAGAATCTGAGAGCAATGATTTCACTTGAGTCTCATTCTCCATTAAACGTTTTATAACCTGTTTTTTTTATTAGCCATGTACTCGAGCAAATGAGTTTCTCCTGAAGAAACGATGAGGATCAATGTGAAGTCTTTCTTTCATTCATGCTATTTGACTCCAGACTCACATCTTATCTCTTCTCTCCCCAGAGCTGCCACTAGGGGGCAAATATTCCTGTCTTGGCAGTAACTGCTCTGTTTCCTTTTGACACAAATCCATCACTGAACTGTTGTCCCATTACCTGGCACTCTGTCCTCTCAGAGGGACGCTACCAGATCTTCGCTAAACACAATTGAAAATGATTATTATGAAGAGTGATTTATTTATCTTGGCAGACCCTCTTCTGCACAGAGGACATGTTACATTTCTCTGATAATTCAACATAAAATTTTATTAAGGGCGTAAATAGATTTTTTTTTAAGGTGGTTTGGTTCACATTTGGGTCTGTAAAAGACACAGCCAACAGAAAATTGTTGTATGTTTTAAAACTTTTCTTTACCAGGAAATAATATTCACTTATTCTGTGTCTCAAAAAGCACAGTGTTGTACCTTTGTCACTGAGTCTGAACCTTTTATATAAAAAAGGCACACACACCCTTGACAACATATGCAACACTGTGCCTATTTTTGGAGCTGCAGGGTGTCTTAGGAGATTTTAGGGTGTCACTTCCTGACTCTTTGCCAGGGCAGATGCGTGCGCTACTCTCCCACGGAGGCCGTTCACCGGCTGGGCAGCCCGCGACGGCCCCCGTCCCCCGAGTGGTGGGGTTGGCAGACAGAGAGGGCTAACCTTGGAATCCCCTCCCCCGCTGCCACATTCTCCTTTGTCATACCACCACTTGTTTTTCAATTTGTCCAACAGGCCCTGCTCGTTGAGCTTTAGCACGGCCAGGTTGACCGCATTTCTTTAAGTAAAAAAGGAGGGAAAATAGTTTGGTCAGAGTGGAGGATGGAGGGACAGACAAGATGGATGTGGGGACCACAGCCAGGAGGAAGGAGGGAGGGGGGAGGGGGAGCAGAGGGAGGAGAAATCAGAGGGGTTGAATGGACAAAGGTGGGTTAGTGGGGAAGGATGCACCCCAGACAACATTATCTTCTACTCTTTCTCTTTGACTTTCTACTTCAGATACTTTTTTGTTTTTACATCTAATTCTGTTCATCTCACATTGGTTTTCTCTATGTACCTCTCCCCTGTTGTTGCTGGGTGGCACGAACAGAGGATGCTCACAGCGACTGTCAGATTGCTGCTATGAATTGTGTTAACCAGGTCTCTGCAGCCTGCTGTTGGTGCTCTGGCCCCCTCCTGCTCTCTGTACATGTGTGTGTGCATGTGTGTGTCAGTGAGGTCGTGTAGCTCTAGTTCCCTACAGCCGTCCTGCTCACACCCCTGAGGGGGATTGACCTCCAAACAATTTTCAGGGACACAGGGCAAATTTTTGGGCATTACTGCAGCTTGTTTACATGTATTCATCTTAATTATTTCATTATTTTAAGCATATTATCAAAATAACCAACTTGCTAATATTTGAATCCCACTTAAAATATTTCGTATATTTCTATGTGCAGTTAAAAAAGTTGAAAATATGGATTTTTTAATGCATTTTTCTGCTTAAATTCTGCTCATAAGGAAGCCGTCCTCATGCTGTTCCTTGTGAACGATGTGCCATTTAGAATGAAACTCTCTGCTTGCTGACAATATATTGTGGTGATGTGATATTCACCAACCACTTTGATGTTCACTGTTAATCTGCCACAATTTTCACCACTGCACTTCTCCTGCAAGTGTCTCCTGAATGCCTCGATATGTAGCCTGCTCCTTTACTATAATCCCTCAAGAACATCCACAAAACGTGGCTGCAGGAGCTGAATGATTTTGTCATTGTATTCCCAGGATGTCCTAAATAAATACATTTTGTCCCGTCCCTCTTTCTTTTGCCACATCTCTGCTTGTTTTTACAGAAACCTGTGACTATCGTTTTTTTATTCTTCTGCTCCCACCCTCTGCTGATAACTCTTTTGTGTGTGAGATAGTGTAATCAGGCCGGCTAATCTCTACAAAAAGGTCACTGCTGTCGCTGCCTGCTTGTTTGTTAATCTGCACCTTTGTCTGTGCCATGCCAAGCCTATTTGGAAGTCCTGCTTCACCTCAGAGTGTGATGTGCCTGCATGTAAGACACGCTCGTCACAGAAAGGTCATCAGGTCGGGATTCTTTTTAGGAAATTAGGAAGGTAAAACAGTAAATTAAAAGGCACACTGCAGGTTTAGCTCTCTCAGTAAAGATCATCAAGAGATTGAGAGAGAGAGAGAGAGAGAGAGAGAGAGAGAGAGAGAGAGAGAGAGAGTTCTCTGGGGTGATCTAAGCTACAGGCCATGACTAATCTCATCAACATAAGAGGTATATGTATGAAAGCAGTTCAAACATATCTGTGAGTCATCATAAAGATCACAAATCATTAATCATGTCAAAAGTAGCAGTACTTCTGAAAGCATACATTCCTCACGCTCATTTCAATCATCAGGGTATTCATCCTCCTCATCAACATCACAAAGGTAAATTAGCATCATGATTAGAGCGGTGAAAGGAGAGGCAGGCTCACCTGACGTGCACACTTCCAGCCACACGCGTGGTAGAGATCAGGTTTCCACTGATTGAGAGAAGCCAGAGACAACCGTGGATAGTCCAAGAAATGTGTTCTGGGGGTGGGTGGGGGGGCTTAAAAGGGACCTATCCACCCGCTGTCTGTCACTTTTCCCCCTTGAACGGAAAAACCCTTTTCTTTTTTGAAAGTAAGGAACAAGGGATAAACTACAGTGACTGTGGTTTCGAGGGGCGTGTTTGCACCACACACAGGGGGAAGTTATAGGAACAGGATGTGAGGCTGATTTGCAGTTTTTTGTTTGTTTTGCCTTTCATGAGGCAGCGAGAGGTGGGGGCAGGGAAGAGAGAGCAAGTGGTCCGGCTTTACCGAATTTACCCAATTATTTTAGCTCGGCAGGCACCTGTCACACCGAGAAGACAAAGTCTTGAGTGCTGTTGTCACAGGCACTTGAAAAATTAATTATATTCACTGTTAGTATACCTCTGTGAAACCTATAGGCACTGTCACGTTAACAAGGCAGATAAACAAGTGTCTGCTGAAAGAAAGTCTAAATATAAGGACCAACTTTAGTACCATTATTCACTTTCTCATTTGTTTCCTCCACCTTCCACTGTCTTTATTAAGACACACACGCACTGTCATGTATTTTTATAAAACTACTCCTTGATTTGGGATTTAATTTGGTTTTACTCAATTACCAACAAATGTAACAAAAACGTAGCATGATCCTTTTACAGTTGTGAGTATTTTTGGTGTGGGATCCTGTAATCTGATTACTTCCTAGTCCCCCCATCGTCCAGGCCCCTCTACTTCCCATCTCTTACTTTTAGTTTCCTGCTCCGTCTATAAATTCCCCCTCGTGGCCTTGGATGTAGTGGCAGCAGTCTGAGGTTCTGCCCCTCCTTGCAGCCATATTCATTTAATAAATCTCCCCTATAATAAGCATCATCACTATCATCATTATCATCATCATCACCATCATCATCATCATCATCATTATCACCATCATGACTATCATTTCTGAGGATGAGAGGAACAAAGGGACGAGACAACAGGCAAATGGACAGAGTTACCTGTGTGGTGGCCCTGTGGAGAGAGAGAGTGATAGATAGAGCTACAGGGGAGAGAGGACGGATACGAGCACATAGGGATGGACACATGACACTGACACAGGACACAGGGATGGAGCTAAATTAACAGGAGAAAAGATGGAGTCAGAAAGGAAAAGAGAGCCAGAAAGAAAAAGCTAATGAAATAAAAAGGGAAGATGATATGATGTAAAACATAATCTGCATCAATCACTCAACACATTTGTCTCTGGAAGTCGCTGCTGCAGGGTGAAATCATCCGACGAATTAAAAACAAATTGTATTTTCTTTTTTAGTTGTCTTTAGAGCCTCAAGCGCTTAATAGTTGTCAAATATCAAAACCGAAATTCTCAAATTCTCAAATTGAACACGAGATGTTTTCACCTGACAGCAGTGACGGGTTAATCTAGGTGCAGTATTAAAGGCACAGCAGGGTAGGTGGAATATCGCAGCAATAGTGGCAACAGCATCAGCTTTGTTACTGTCGCCTATTGTTACACTATTCCACCCACCTTAACTGTGAGCCTTTCGGTGTGGCAATGCCATATCCTTTGGAGTCCAGGTTGCCCCCGACTTTCATGGTGTCGCAGGGCTTGCGCTGCTCCGTGTACTCGTTCATGGTGGACTCCAGGAGGAAGGCGTACTTCCCCTTGGACTTGCGGACCCTCGCCACGCCCTCTGCCGTGGTCTTGGTGAAGACAGTCGGCTCGGCGGATTTCATGTATGACCACATCTTCTCGTATACGGCTATTTTGGACCTCTGGGGTGGCGGAGGGCGGAGAGGAAAGAGGGGGACGTTAATTTTGGAATGAATGGGCCTCATTTGCTCACATACAAGATAAGATAAATAATAACCAATAAATAATAAATTTAAAAGTAAATTGAATAAAAATAAAGATAATATGTTCACAATATACACCTTCACTACAGGTGGGAATATTTGGAATAGCGAGGTATGGTACACAATATAAAATGACTACACAATACACAATGATTATGAGTATACAAATTAATAATTGGGTGTAATTTTGCACTTAATATAGTATACAATTTATAAAGATGTACACGTATAAATTCATAATAGTATACAATTTGATATGAATAAAAAATGATGATGTTATAAAAATATAACATATAAATATAAAATTCTAATTGTGGGCTTTGGTCTTACAAAAACCCAATTTGAGTGTTAGGACAATCACACTAATCATATAGCACGATAATCAACTATTTCTATATGTAGCCAAGTATCTTATTCATCTGTGACAGGAGCATTCTTTTAAAAACACATCAACTCATTTCCCTGAACACTACCACTGTGTCCCAGGTTCTGTGCACTGTCCTGCTGCTGTGAATGCTCAACATCTAAACGTGGATCAATCCGCTACTGACAAATCCAGCCAAATCAAGTGTTTATTCCTGAGTGAATAAATTAAAACTCCAGCTGTTTAAGTACAGAGCTTAGAAGCAAAGCATTTATATACGTGGCCTGCTTGAAAAGATTGGTGTCTTCAGTAGGAAGAAATGAGCTTGCGTGGCTGAAGGCCACAGACAGGAAAGGGACCTTTTAAAATGTTAAGAAATAAACTAGGGCATTTTGGGCTTTTTTGGTGGGATTTGCTGACCCTAAGAATAATACACAACTAGGTCTGGCCTGTTATTGTTGACGCACCCATTCTGTGTGTAGAATTATGGAAGGACATTCACACCTCACTGGTTCCCACAGCAGGTTCTCTAACCACATATTTGATTATTCAAATCATCTCTGCTGAGACAAATAGGAGGAGATGAAAACAAAGCGGCCTATTCATTATGTTGACACAATGACAATGACACTTAAGGCTGCTTATTGATTAGACACTTGTATTCTTTCTGTGGATAGAATCAACAGTCCAGTACCGTGATCTTCATGATGAAGAGCAAACCGCTGAGGCTTTTGAATATTACAGCGCTGATGGAGGGTTGTGTTGTCCATCTTCCATTTTGATCCTCATATACTGGCATTTATAACCACATTTAAAATGTAGCACTAAGTTTGCCTTCACTTTAAAGGAGCTTATGACTGGAACAATGTGTGTGCAGCTATGAATTTGGTCACCTGTTCTCCAGAGGACAATCTGTTTAGCATGATGCAATAGACTGTGTTATATTGTGTGTATACCATGAAATGTGTAACTATGTGAGTACAAAATAATTATGCCTAAACAGTGACTTTATGTATTTCAATTACAATAACTTGAGAATGATTTGATTAAATAATGTTAAATAAATATATACATTAAACGCACAATTTATTAAGTGAAATCACTCACGTTATATGATTTATTCACACTAACTCAACATGATAGAAACACACTTCATTAATGTGACCCTATACATGGAACTTATGTAATAAAGTTACATGGAAATTTAATATGCAACTGAAATACATAGTCAGTAATACATTTTGTTAGAGTTTGTGTATATACAGTTCTGTGCTAATGTTTACATGTGAGTGAGTGAACTGAGGTGTTTGTGCGTGTTTGTGTCCCCTTTGCAGTTAAAGCTGGGGTAAGCAGTTTTAATCCAATAGACTTTTTGTCAAAATCTGATAAAATCTCCTCAGGCAGCGCCAGCTGCACGTTTAGGGTGAAGGGGCAATGGGAGCTAAAGGGAGGTCTCTGAACCAGAAACAGCCATTTCTATGGGAACAGACCTAAACGGTTTACGCTGATGGTATACTAATCCTCTTTCTTGGAGGGATTTATGAATAAAACATGTGGAAACACCACCTGTAACATCTCAAATGAGATAATGTGATGATTCCTCTGCCTGACCACGACATGAAACAGTGGCCTCAGATAACAAACACCACCATAGCTGTTTACCAATGTAACGGCTACTCTTTGCTAATGGAAATGTTGCCCTTCATTTTCTGCTGTTCACATTTGGTCAGTATTGTGTCGTCCCATTTGCTAATGTTTGTGGTGGCTAATTCCAACTTTTTGAGATGTGGGGGTTGAGCCTTTGAAGGAGCAGTGAAGAGAGGGCTGTTTTATTTTTTTTAATTGTTTTAGTTCAAATACCAACTGCCATTCCCCAGAATTACTTACCCCATCTTTAATTGGGGATTGGATTGTCCAATTGGGGACACATACAGATTTTGGTGTCAGCTGTTAAGGTTAGTTAGGTTCAGGTAAATCTCCAGAAGTATGTAATGTCCCTGAAAGTGATGTGCGACAATGTGTGTGTTTGTGTTTGTGTTTGTGTGTGTGTGTGTGTGTGTGTGTGTGTGTGTGTGTGTGTGTGTGTGTACTCAAGAGTGAAAATAACAAGTAGAGGAGTCAAACTGTCATCCTCCACAAGCGTCCTGTTTCCCCTTCTCTCCTGGTGATAAAGTGTTATTCTGTCTCTGCAAGCGACAAGCCATGGCCTCAGCCACTGATACCAGCACCCGGGGAAGGGGTGTGTGTCGCTATTGCGTGACGGACACCTATCCCATAAAATTGTAACTCATATCTAAGAGGACCATCGGGCCCATCTCTCTCTGTCCTTTCTTTCTCTTTTTTATTTTTTCTGTCCGTCATCAAATCCCTTCTCACCATCCCCTTCTTCACTCACAGCCTCAACATCATTCTCATTGATCAAATCCATCCATCCATCCATCCATCCATCCATCCATCCATCCATCCATCCATCCATCCATCCATCCATCCATCCATCCATCCATCACCTCGTATTTTCTTCATTTTTTTTACATCCTTCAAAATATGCATGCTTGTTTGAGTGTTGCTTTGTGCATTCTGTGTATATATCCTCCTGTGTATGTGTGTCTGCGTGAGAGTGAGAGAGACGACCATGGCTGTGCGCACATAAAGCACATATAGCAGCATCTGGCCTCGTAGGGATGGACGTGTGACAATCTCCAGATTCTTTCAAAATGAGTGAGGCTGTGAAGGAGGAAATGGATGCTGCAAGTCACCTTCAGGCATCCGAACACTTACATATACGTGAACTTGCATTTGTGGCTTGTGTCACAAATGAAAACACACGGTGCATACGTGGCTAAATGTGCATACATAAATGCTTGCATCCTCACACACACACACACACACACACACACACACACACACACACACACACACACACACACACACACACACACACACAGATAATTAATGGCGGTGGCGAAGCCCTCTCAGCTGAGGGAGAGTAAATTGCTTTTTCACCCTCCACAGATTTCAGCCCGCTCGTTATGTTGATGATGCCAGAGCCGCTCACAGAAGCACAAACTGTCTGCTAAAACGTCCCTCCTCCCCCCTCTGCAGCCCCCTGCGTCCCCAGATACGCACACACAAGCGCGCACGTGTTCACAAAGCATAACTGTAAATTGGTAAATATACACACAGGATGCATGAGCACACAATTGATTCTGAATAGTCCTACAAAGCATGACTATGTGGTGGAGCAGCTTTGTCTGTGAGCAAGTAATGATGCTGGTGTTTTGCCGGTGTCTGCAGAAAATTCTGTCTTCATCAGCACTGTGCGTTCGTGTGTGTGTGTGTGTGTGTGTGTGTGTGTGTGTGTGTCTGTATGTCTGCATTTGTTTATTGGTAACTTATGTAATTGCAATCCACATGGGTGAAGAGGTCACTGGGTGAAGTCACTCCAGGTCTCCTCTGGACCACTTCCATCCACTCTGCCATCATTTCCTGCTCGACACTTAATTGTTGACATCCCCCTGTAGTAGCTGTATTCTGCTGCACCTCTGTAGACCACCACTACTTCACTACTCTACACTTTCTGTCATGATCATGATTGCTTTATTTTACTTCCAGTAATTCATTGAATTGATTTTAAGAGGCAAGTGGCCCTTTTCTGTCAGGGCTCCCACTCTAGGGCACAATCTCTGCAAGGAGATCCATCAGGCAAACTCCTCTTTTAAATCTCTTTATAGGTGAGCTTTCTCCTAGTTCTGATTGTATACTCTATTTTTATAAATTTTATGATGTTTTATTTTATCTAGCTTTTACTATTTTTCTCATCTGAAACACTTTATATTTTAGCATCTTTGCTCTATTATCTTCAATTTGATTTTAAATGTGTCCTACTATTTGACTATATAATCATGTGGTACTTGTAAAGCACCTTGTAAAAGTGTTTTAAGTGTGCAATAAAGTTTAGCATTATTATTATAGTTATTATTATTTGACAGGGCAGTAGTGAAACTAAATGGAGTATGGTAAACAACTGTCGATCTAGTGTGGAGAATTGTCATCAAAAGCAATAAAGTCCCAGAAGGGTCCTCCTTACTATTCGGTATACTCCTCAATATTATCTTATTGTAAACTCTCATAGAGTCATCAAAAGAAGTCAAGGGCAGACTTTTAAGCTTTGCATCATTTTCAAATGTCTTGTCTTTCAAAGTTAAAGAGAAGAGTCATTCATTCAATCCCCACCTCCCACCTGGACAATTGTGAATTAGTGAACATTAGTCTCTCGTCCTTGTCTCACCTAGAGTCTGAGTTGAATTCTGCTGCTTGGCCTTTTTACTGGCTTCAATAGAGGAGACAGCATCTCCCTTTATATTTGCTTCATCTTAATGGCAACAACCACTTATTTAATAATATTATCCAGCGCGTGGATAATAATGCAATTATGAAAATGGGGAAGAGACGGAAGAGGCATTCTCTGGCAAAATCATTGTGTACCATGACATTTTTAACACAATCCATATAGTGCATGTATGAAAACAGCCAAAGACACCAACAGGGATAAAACTACTTCTCTCCCTGGTCTTCTGAGACTTTTCTGCTTTTTCTGTAGCCTGAGCTCAGAAGCAAATTAACTTGACTTAGTGAAAGCCTGTAATCTCTAGAGGAATCAGGTAAATGAGCAGAATGTGATGAGTCCCTACCCTGAAGAACTCCTTGGTGGAGCCTGAGTCCAGTGTCCCGTAGGCTATCTCTGTCTGTTTGGCCAAATCCTCGGCACTCTCTATGGGTGAGACCATCCTCTCCACGGTGAGGAAGGCTGCCAGGTTGGCCGTGTAGGAGGAGATGATGATGAGGGTGAAGAACCACCACACGCCTCCAACGATCCGTCCAGACAAAGACCTGGAGAGAAGACAGAGCGAAGAGGGGAGTCAGAGGTGGAGAGAGACGGAAGGTTAGAGGGAAGTGGTTTGAGAGAACAGGAGAGATGAGGAGATTTAGGAGGGAAGGAATTGCAGATGAGAAATTAGCAGTAGAGAATGAAGTGAAAGATGAGAGTGAAGATTACAGGGATAAAAAGAAAATCAAGGGTAGACAGCAGGGGAAAAAACAGAGGGAAGAAAACGTAATTGAGGTTAGTTCCTGAATCAGAGATATGCAGCACAATACATTGTAGTTTCACAAAGCATTTTCCACACCACTGTGTGTATGACTGTGAAAACGACAGCTCTGCCAAAGCAATTGTCTTTCAACAACCAATTCAGCACCAACAATAACATGAAACAGATTGTAATCGGGACGCTCCTCCAACCTCAATCTCTCTTTACCCTTTTTTCTCCGTGTTTACTCTCTTTATCTACCAATTGTGAGCAGAAGCAGCAGAGTAAGTGGCAATTCATTCTGTTTACATGAACTTGTTTTCACTGAGTAAAAGGGAGGAGAGCGAGCAACATTGAGCACATTAGAGGAAAAGGAGTGGATGATTGGAGAAGGTGGCAAAATGTTAAGTTTTCTTTTCCTAAGTGCCGCAGTCAATAAAAGGCCATGAAATTCTAATGGACACAAAGAGCGACATAAAACAACCAGGCTTTAGAAAAGGAGAAAGACTGTGAAGAGGGATATCGGGCCAAACATATGCTAACAGCTCATCCGTTTTCTTTTAAGTATTAAAATGTAAAAGAGTCGCAGAGAGTGAACAAAGTTTTCATTCACAATTTATTCAGAGTATGAATAAACATGTGTTGGTCATGTTCCTCATAAAAACCTGCTTTTTGGAAATGTTTCATTTAACTTAATTTTCCACTCTAGGTCCAGAAAGTCAAAGTTTAATACATTCTGTGGCTACTTGACCGAAACAGAAACGAGCTGGAAACACAACACTGACATATTGTCATCTTCAAGGTTTAGTATTTACTATATTTGTAAAACACCTCTCTTACAAACAATGTAACACAAAATGCTTTACAAAAAAAGCCAAACAAACAATTCCCACCACCCATTCACTCACCCCACCCACATAGAGAGCAAGACAATATGAACAGGAACTGAGAAAGACCAAAGGCAGGTAGAGAAAGATGAAAATAATAAAGAAATGATAATAAAAAGTAGGGTGTTAAAATGAAAACAATAAGTAAGAAGAAGACACAAGGGCTGATGGGAGAGGGTTGGATGTATGTTTCTCAAAGTGTAGCCTGCTCTTTCTATCTTCTACAGTATTACCAAACCTAGGTTTAATCTGGATTATTGTTTCTGGCTACCTGGCAAACTTTACTCCAAAGTTCACTTTCTTGTATCTTGTTTTTTATTTTTATTTTATGTCTCCACCAGGTCCTGAGGGAAATATCAGTCTATTTAGCCACTAAATGGTGCTGTTGGGCTGGTGGTGGTATAAAGTGGGATTCCATGGTGATTGTTGATGCTATGACGGCTATGAGATTGAACCAAGACAGTGACAGTGTGAGACAGAGGAAATGATAAGCTAAAAGATGCTCAAACAAGTAAACTGGAGAACCATGTGATAATTATGTATTTGGTAGCTAAGTACCTTATCGTTTCAGCCCTGTTCATTTGTTTGTTGGTTTGTTTGGATTATGTGTCAGGAGAGAACCCATTCAATTTTGGGTGTGGATCTGGATCTAGTGAATTTAAATGCGGTTTCATCAGGGGACTGTTTGGCCTTGGTGGAGGTATACAGTATGCTACTGAGTGGCATTCTAGTCTCTACATGTGACTCCTTTCATTCAGAAAATTAGGCATAAACGTTTTTCGGACAGGAAGCTGGTTCGGTGATACGTCCACTCGGCTGTGAAAGCAGTGATACGTGAGTAACTTTTATGAGGGCCTGGGTTTTAAGGAGTGTGTGCTGGAGAGAGCAGAGAGAGAGAGAGAGAGAGAGAGAGAGAGAGAGAGAGAGAGAGAGAGAGAGAGAGGTGCAGCGACGCCTGACTCCGCATAAATTGTCGCCCTTTGGAGCAACTCATTCTGCTGCTCTTCAAAAGCTGGTACACCTCTTAATCCTCTCTCTCTCTCACACACACACACACACACACACACACACACACACACACACACACACACACACACACACACACACACACACACACACACACACACACACACACACACGCACGTAAATATGAATTGATAGCGTTTGTCCTTGAAGTATTGATCTGTTTACCTGAACTAATGAAACTGGCGTACACTGTGATGGATGCAGTTGTGAGGTGAAGTTTTATACTTATTAGGAGACAGTGCAATAATTTTTTTTCCACCGAGTGAAAATTTGTGATGGATTGATAGATTAAAACCATTAATTTAATTATAGATTTGTTTGTGTTTTTGATGAATATTACGGTAATAATAACAATGCTAATGACATTTAAAAATATATATATAATGTAAAAGATGAGGAGGAGGACCAAGAAGAAGAGGAATTAGAGGAGGAAGAATTTAAAGATCGGCATATTGAGAAACTCATTTTCATAGGTTCTAGAGGGGCGTGCTGATTGGTTAGTTGGTAAACACGCTGTGGCAGCATTTTAATCTGACCTGATGGAGTGAGAGTGGGATTTGAGTGGACATTTACAGAGAAAGAGAAGGGGGGGGGATGCAAAGCAAAGCAAAAGAGGACGTTGAGAGTGTAGACAGAACAGAGGAAGAAAAAGAAAGAGATGGAGAGACTGCTGAGAACTTGCAGTTATTTGTGTACATTACAGTGAAGGAGTGTCACTTAAAATGTCTGTAACATGAAGCAAATCTGCTGAAGTTGATCAGCTTATTGATCACTAATCAAGTGAGATCTGTCTTGTGCATTTGACCCATTAAAACACTATAGGAGCATTAGGCAGCTACAGTGCAGAGTCTGGGGACCATCCCTGTTTCTTTGTTCAGTGATAAGAGTTGAAACACTTTTACGCGTCTTTTTTTCGTAGTCATAAACAACATAAAACAACCATTTATTTACTAGCTAATATACACAGATAAGTGGGCATAGTATGGTAAAGTACTGTCATATACTGTATGTCTGAGTTTCACTCCTGCCTGTCCTGGGACTGTGACTCTGCCTGAGGTTTCCAAGTTTTTTTCCACTGTTAAAAGTATTTTTGGCAGATTTCCCCTCACCCTTCTCCAGGGTTAAGAGCAGAGGATGTCACACTTTGAACAAATTGTGTGAAACTGTGATTTGTGAATATCTACAAATAAAATTTGATCAATGATTGATTGATAATAGTAGTAGTTAAATTAGACATACCTTTATAGATCACCTGTAAACACTGTAAATTAATACATCTGAATACAACTACATATAATGCAAGTGTCCAGAAGGACGCTCACATGAATACAACAATAATTTTTGTTTTTGAATTTCCCGTTTGGATGGATGCAGTAGGAGGAAATCACACTGAATTTTCTAACTGTTCAATAGTGAATATAATAGTAGTAGCCCCTGAATTTGTAGAGATGACTCAGAATTTGAAGTTTGACTGTAAGAACATATGAATATTGTCGGTATGTAGACACCCACTGGAAACAAATCTTTTAACAAACCTGATTAAGTGTAAAGGATGAACAGAATAAATTACTTCATATGAAAAGTAAAAACTGTTTGTTTCTAGCTTGACCCATGACTGATTAGGTCATAAACCTATAGCAGCTGAAGGCATACAGTGCATTTTAAAACAAAACAATTAGGACAACATTACATTAGACCAACTTAACCCGACATGAATTCCCCTCAAAACGCTTTCAAAACACAAAACTACATGTTTCAATGTAAGTTCACGTAAGGATTTCAGAGCAGAAATGAATCCTGACTGAATAAATCGTGGTGTGAATAAAAGCTGATGTGCTCATTAGGGGAGATCATATTGTACGTGGCTGATTGGAGCTTTTTATCTAAGACTGAGCAGTTAAAAAGCTCCTGCGTGTGTCAGACGCATGAAAGACGACTATTCTACAGAGAACAGGAAGATGGATTGGTTGAGGACAACATGATGAACAGCATGTCTACTTCTGAATGTGCAGTCCTTGATTTGTGTGTGTCTGTGTGAGTGTGTGTGTGAGTGTGAATGAAAATAAGAGACGTGGGTGTTTGGCCTTGCAGCGAAGTCGGAGAACATGCTAACCGAGGCCGATGGAGCATGTTTGAATCACACGAGCCCACGCGTGAGAGCAGCATGGAGGCATGCATGTGTATGATTGTGTGCGTATGTGCACATATATTTTGCTGTTGCACATCACACATGCATTTCAGTGTATGTGGATGAGCTTCTGAAGTGACGTCCTTGATTTTTAATGCTGTGTGAGTGTGCATGTGTGTTTGAGGCAGTGCAGCCTGTGCTTGTAGTTGTATGGAGTGTGTGTGTGTGTGTGTGTGTGTGTGTGTGTGTGTGTGTGTGTGTGTGTGTGTGTGTTGGTATGCAACAGGAGAGTCCTTCTATAGCAGGTCATGTATCATCTATGATAGCCAACAGATTGCCTTTGCAATCCTCTGTGTGAAAGATTAATGGCATGCTGTTCCTCTTTCCTACTCCCACAAACACAAACTACACACACACATGCACGCCCACACGCACACACAGCTCTGAGCTAAAGAATGCATATAGATTTTTCAAAGTAAAAGTGTAAAGACAAATTTTGGCTGCGTGTTTGCATTTTATTCTACAAGTGTTTTCTTTTTTAATGAGAATTAATGAAAGACAAAATGATGATTCAATATACTACACCATTAAAGCCCAGGTTTCAAATCCTGACAGGACACAGTAGCATTCCCGTCCCTCACTGAACAAAAAACTGTGTGTGTGTGTGTGTGTGTGTGTGTGGGGGGGGTTATAAGAGGAAAATAAAGCAGGTGTTAAAGCTGTTAGTTATTGAGATAACATATGTTGAACTTGTTCGAAAACAGTTTAAGATTGTTCAACGAAAATTAGTAATACAAAAAAAGGGCCACTTTATATACATTTTTTCTCTAAAATCAAGCACTTTATTTTAAGATTTTACTATAGTACTTATTTACAATCCCTCCAGTTCAATGTGAAAACAATAAATATTGTTAATACATGATTGCATTGTACTTTCTTTGGTTTGACAGTCAGTTGTTGATCTCACACAGATTTTTATAGATTTCATATTTCAATATATATTTCACTGAATCATAACTGTAGTTAGACATTATGATGTCCTTAACTTTTACCTTTACTTAAACGGTCCTGAATGCGGACCTCTCTGAATTGTAATTGAATATCCCTGTGGTAGAATGCCATAGTGCTACCATGTTAGCAATAGCATTGGGTTCAACGTGTCACTGTGAGTGAATGACATGGCTGTTTCATTCAGTTTGGAAATAATCCCAGACATTCTAAAGCAGTTCTATGTACAAGTAGCAATTACTGTGAACGGAGAAGAAAGTCAACCTATCTTGTCGTCCATCAAGTTTTCTTTTATCCATGAGAAATAAAGTGATCATGTTTTCAAACGACTTCGGACACACCAGACATGGAGGATGTCATGCTCTGCAGTTGATTATGTAAATCAGGAGCTTGTTAAAAACTCATTTCCCTGTTGGCTAAGACATGCCAACAGGGAAATGCAACACTTTGTTGCTTTGCTTTCTGATCAGGGAGCAAGATGTGTTCTGACAAGTGCTGGTGACGGACATGTTAACAAATGTGGAGATTGTCAGTTAGTGTCTGATGTTGGGTGAAAGTTAGACATGAATGTTTGATTAGGACACAATGAAGGGCGGTGAAAATGTTTTTATCTTCCTCGCTCTCTTTCACGGACCAGAGGTGAGAAATAAAGTGAATCGAGTGATTGATTGAAACAGTCAGAGGGGCTCTACAGTAAATGGAGGCGGAACAAAGGGGGTGAAGGCAAACGGACACACATGAGGGGGAATCAGATTAAAGATTAGGTGCAGCAGGCGGATAATGAAAGGTATAATCAAAAAAAGTCATGCAGAAAAGCTACAAGACACCAAGAGAGAGTGGATCAGAGAGAAGATTGTTCATGGGATTTATATACGAGGAAAAAAACAACTGGTAAAGTTCATAAACACAGGATTCACATGGTTCTAATAAGTGACCTTGACAGTAATCATTAATTAGTCAGGGAGCTTCAGTGTTAGTTGGTCATGCCATTAGCTGGATCTGTTGCTGCCATTAACTATTAAACACACCCACGGCCCTTTAGTCAATACTTACACATGACACTCACAACACACACACACACACACACACACACACACACACACACACACACACACACACACACACACACACACACACACACACACACAGAGAGCGAGAAAGTGGAGGAGAAAAGAGCAGAGAGCTGTAATTTCAGACGTTTATTGACAGAGACGGATCCAACCCCCCCTGGGATGTTCTCTGGTGATCAGGTTTACCTCTCTCTCAATCTCTCCTGCTTGCTCTTGGTCTTTTCTCCACGCACACACTGTCATTTGTCTCTGCCACCTATTCACAGACAGTTTTTTAAAAATTCAAGCCCCGTCGCCTCAAGTGTCCGTCACTTTATGTTCCCACCCTCCCTCTGGGTGGTGACCAGGTCAATCGGCGATATTAGAAAGCCAAATGGCTGGGATGAAAAGATGACAGGTGGGTGGTGCAAAGTGCCACCTCAAGGTCACTGACAATCCATGTGTGTGTGTATGAATGTGTTTGCTTCTGCTCTCTGCCATTACCTTCTGCTTGACTGAAAAGGCGATGGAAAACACAAGGCAGTGGGTTTGTATGAGACAGTGCATGTACCTTATGTGTCTTGGGGAAAGAAAATGTACGTGTGTCATGGGCAAGATGTTCACTGTAACTTCTCCTAGTGGAAATGTCCATTCTTTTACACTGCAAAGTAGCAGGAAATGACATCGTGTTGAAAATAAAGTAACTAAAAAAAGACAGATAGATAGGAGGACAGATAGATAGATAGATAGATAGATAGATAGATAGATAGATAGATAGATAGATAGATAGATAGATAGATAGATAGATAGATAGATAGATGAGTGAGAGAGTTGAGGAGGAGTGTGTGGTACACTGTGTCTCTCAGACTGCAAAGATGACTGCAGCAGGGAGAGAGGGACCCACACTGAATACCAATGGACCTACTATCCCAGCTCAATACACAATACATAAGAAACACAGTCTCTCTCACACTCACTCTCACACAAACACGCACATTTAGTGTATAAAGTCAAACAACAAGTGTCGACACTTGGACCAGACGTCTGCTGCTCATGCATGTGAAAGACAGACTGAGATGACAGATAATGAAAGAGGAGATTTTGGAAAGCCAACAATGCTGACAGCAAACGATACGCATACAGACACATTTTGAAATAAACATAATCAATAGTCGGAAAGGTAGAAGAAAATCTCTTCTGGTGAAGCTGGCTCCTTCTTTATATCCCTACTTTCACAGTACAAGTCCACCTCAAAACAAGTTGACGAGCTGTAGAGTTGTAGATATTAATTAATGTCACCAGTCTATCACAGGCCTGATGTGATAAAACATAAATAAAAGACCCTGATTTCCATGTAAAAGAGCACATGCCCTTTTTTCCCTACATCAGCACAGAGGAGAGTTCTGCTCAGTAATTGGGACCCAATGGACTAAAGTGAATCTCTGGGCGAGTCGAGACACTAGAAAGAAATGTTATCCAGTTCTGTTATGTATTCTCCTTTATGAGTAATTAGTTCAGTGTGTTGTTTGTAGACGTTGGTGTGCAGCTACTACAAGGAAGGTAGACTGAGAAAGTGAATGAGTGAACAGGTTATTGTGTTTTTTTACATGTAAATATGAATAATTCTGATCGGAGGAAACTTGAAGGGGATGCATGGGCAGCGGGATCGAGACTTGTGATTTGATAAGTTGTCTAATTGAATATATAAAATGTATAGTTATATAATTGAATATATGTCCGTTGGGTTACATTAGCATCATGACTTTGCCTCCTTGCTAAGGTGAACAAAAGAGCGGTATGTCAAAGGAAATAAGATCTCTAGTGAAGGGACGGCGATCGGACGTGATGATATGCATGACACGTGTCCTTTTTTCCAAGGACGTGATCTAGTGTTACTGCAGAGCATGGCGGAACAGCGGAGGCTCATCCATCACCTCATTTTTCCAGCAGAAACTCTGGCCGGCAGGCTTATTTAATTTCTTCATCAATGGATTTAATGAACTAGTTAACTCTTTGATCATTACCTATTTTTAGTTTCCCACCTCTCCCTCTTACATAATCATGGATTGCGTCACTACTTAGGTATCGCCCTCAGCCAGTTGTGGAGGGGTTTTATGTGAGTACAATTACAGTGAATGTTTGATGTCTGGGCAAGTCAGGTGAGCGTCATCACTCCCTGCAGCATACAGGGAGGGACAATCACACATTTAACCTCCTTTCTTTACAATCAGTGGCTGCAGGTCAGGTCTGGAGTGGAGGTGAGGTGAGATATATATACCTCAGCAGCATGATGATAAAGACGATGATGGTGATGATGAAATAGTGGTGCAAAGAGCAGTATGTGTAACACAGATGTGTTTTTTACATTTGTCTCAGAAAGTGTAACTAGGACAATGACGAATAACTTGGTAGTTGATGAACATGAACTATAAACTATCAATCTCAATACTACATCCTGCATAGAGCATCCAGATGTTTAAAGTCAAAGTCAGAACGAAATGCTATATGCTTTCAATAGAATGGACTGCATGTATTTCTAGTCTTCACAACTACTCAAAGTGCTTTACATCACAGATCACATTCATGCATTCGCATATACTTTCATACATACACACACATACATGTAAACCTGGTGAATTGTCTTTCACTCACACAGCCGTCAGGTATACTTTTAGGGTTCAGTGTCTTGCTCAAGGACACTTCAACTTGTGGACCAGATGAGGCGGAAATCAAACCACTGACCTTCCAACGACCCACTCTAAGCCCTGAGCCATAGCTGCCTAAAATAAGTTTGTTTCAAGCAAACTAAACCTTTTACGGTCCCGTGGTCTGCTGCTTGTTATGGCCTAAACTACATTAGCAAGAAAGTGTCAATCATGTTCATAACACGAGTGTAAAAATAAGGCCTGTTTACCGACTCCTCACAACACTTTTATTTAAAAGAATTTGGATTGCAATGTTGTGGATTTAATTTGCGTCGTTGAGTCAATGTCTAAGTTGTATTTTTTGGCTTTTCACTCTCTCATCCTCTTTTTAGCTGCTGTTTCTTAGTATATCTGTTCGGCACACACCAGTGCTTTTAATTCCTCGTTTCAAATAAATGTCTCCATTTATTTACTCCCTGGTCATCCTGGTCACAAAGCAGCACCACTAAATACACCAGTCTTTAAATCTACATCATACATTATTACTGTGCTGTTATCACTTTTAACTGAGCTGCCTCTAGAACAGTATCTCAGGCTCAAGTTTACTGAAACTGCTTCTCTTGTGTGAGAACTCCAGTAAACAAAACAGGAAGAACAAGCAGAGTCTATAAGTGACAGAGTTCCCGTTGTAAGAATATAATCTGGTGTTTATGACTGTAGTAATCCTGGCCTGTGGAGGAGTTGTGCTGTAGCGGAAGCGACAGGGTATGGTGATTTATATGACGAACACTGGCTTCATGTTAAGTATCACATTATCTCTGTGACAGCTGTAGCTTATGCGCACACATCTGTAACAGGGCCTGCATGTGGGTGTTGCATTGTTGTCTGTTTATGTGTGTGTGTGTGTGTGTGTGTGTGTGTGTGTGTGTGTGTGTGTGTGTGTGTGTGTGTGTGTGTGTGTGTGTGTGTGTGTGTGTGTGTGTGTGTGTGTGTGTGTGTGAGCAGTGTCAGTGTTTTTATGTGCTCGTCCTGTGTGTTGGCGTGAGTGTGGCAGTGTGCAGCTGGTGAGAGCGTTCTCCCATTCTGTGAGTTGGGGCTAGAATTGGCCTGTCAGTCACACTAAAGTGGGGAGGAGTGGGAGACGACAGGTGTTGGGAGGAGAGAGGAAGAGAGGGAGAGTGAAAGAGCGAAAGAGCGAAAGAGCGAAAGAGCGAAAGAGCGAAAGAGAAAGGCAGAGGAGCGAAACAGGAGGAGGAGGAAGAAAGTGAAGTTCTTTTCTTGAGCGTTCTTTTCTTGGTGTATGAAGCTTCTGTTTACACTGAGATCGTTTTCATTACACGTTGAAGTGTGATGTAAAGACAAATGATCACATGACTGTGCACATGACTGCTGCTCACTCAGTATGTCACCAAAACATACTGTTAAAAAATCATACATCTTGTCATGGATATAGAATCAATTAGAATTACTGCCGTGCTGTTGTTTGCCCCCAACAACCAGCATTTTTTAAACATCTGCCGAAGTTGAAAGGATTCTCTTGAGGTGTTCTTACACTACTTACCCTGGGCAAAAAAAGGGTTTTGCAAGGTCAGACTGACCTTGACCTTTGACCCCCCATATTCTAATAGTTGTATCCGTGAGTCCAACTGAATGTTTGTGCCATATTTGAAGAGATTTCCTCATGGTGTTCCTAAAATGTTGCATTCACAAGATCAAATACGTGTTTTTGTCAGGTCATGACCTTGATCAACAAAATCTAATCAGTTCATCCTTAAGTCGAACTGACCGTTTTTACCAACTTTGAAGACATTCCCTTAAAGGTCCAGTGTGTACAATTTAGATGAAAGAGATCTATTGGCAGAAATTGAATATAAATAATCCTTGTGATGTTTTGACTGGTGTGTTTCATCTAAATTGTACGAAGTGTTTTCTTTAACCTTGAATAGACCCTTTATATTCAATTACTTTATATTTACAGGGAGTGGGTCCACTCTATGGAGGCCGCCATCTTTTTTACAGTAGCCCAGACTGGACAAACTAAACACCTTTTGAGTTTTTATGACAACTGAAGGCTACCACAGGTTATTTTTCATGTTTGGGAGGGGAGGGTGAGGTGAGGGGTATTCAGCTGCAACATGACACTTCACCTTTCCTTCTTTCAGCTCATCATCTATCACTCTTTCTCTCCTGTGGTCTGGTCTGACGCTCTCCCTCACTGCTCCTTCTCTCCTTAGATTGGCTCCCTAAAGGTCTTGAGGATGACGTCCATGAATATTTCACTAAACTGCATTCTCAGCTTATCAATAATAAAATGCCATATTTCTTTAAATATTCTAAAAATACTGCTGGACTCTGCCTCTTCTGTGGTGCTTTAAAAATTCATATACACCTAGAAAACTGCTAAGTCTCCCAGCATTGCACATCCATACGGACATGAGCGCTGAATGGTGTGCACCATCACTTTTGTGATGTGTGTGTGTGCATGTTGGTGTCTGTGTGTGCTTTTCCATGACATCTTAATGTTCTGTAACACTGTGTTGGAGTATCAGTCCAGTTCAGTGAAAAGTATCAAAGTGCTAAAAGAGGTGATTCACATTGTCAACGGTCTGAATCACAAGAGCCTCATACTACAGCACTGCAGACAGTGAGACACGCACACATACTCACACAGGCTATTCCCAGCCCACACACTCTTATGAACACATCCTGCCGACTGACTCACACACTTTCATTCTGTCTGTCGGACACACATTCACAAATGCTCTCTGTTCGTCTCACACACTCCATTTCCCTCCCCTCACCGTGGTGAGATGTCGCAGCCCTGTTGCATGAAAGCTCCCAGTGAGAACCACAGGGAGTTGAAGATGCCGAACTCGTTGGGAGGCTGGTCTGTGGGGCCCTGCTCGGTGGCACCCTCCTCTGGTTCCTCCGCATGCCATTCGTACGGACTGAAACGACTCACCTGGGATGGAAAAGAACATTTAAATAAAAGGATTTGGACCATTTAGAAGTCTATAAGAGTAAAAAAGACATGTGCAGGTGTATAGAAAGCAAATTGAAATCAATTTAACATCTTATACTGAGAGAAGTATAAAAACAGTGGGAGACATTATCTCAGCAATAATCGTAACAGCTTAATAATGCAAAGAAACCCACAGAGGGTAAATTTCTTGTTACTGCTGTAGATAAGTAGTGTTTGAATCTTGAATATGCCGACACTCTCTGTCGGCTGGGGGGATCAAGACAATGCCACCATGCTTGAAAAGATGTTAACTGCTTTAAATGCATAATTGGAGGTTTTAATATTTCCTACATACAGGCAGTGTTTTATCAGATCAAGATTTATCAGCACTAAGTATTATAGCACCAGAAAAGTCTCAGAAATGTTCACATGATGTAGTTCACTGGCTCTGTATAATTGTTTACCCTGGAAGTTAAAGTGAAACTGTACATTTAAATGTGTTTTCTGAGTTGTAACCTATATTATATGAGTGCTATTTGAGGAAATATATAAGTTCCTGGTTTTAAAATAATATTTACAACTAAATCTATAAATAAATTTACATTTACGGGTTGAATATGGCTAATAATGCCATCTAGTGTTTCAAACCATCTCGGACCTTGCAGGGCCAATGCTTACATAGAGTCAACCGTTTGGGATGTTTTTACATTACGACATTTATGGGGACATTTGGGGGTTAAGGAGTGTCTTAGCTCCGCCTCCCAGCACTGCATTTAAAAAACACTTTTGGAATTCCAGGGAAAGACAAGCTTTTAATAACAAACTTCTTCCACATGTCACAATCCCACAACCCAGCTCGACCTCGGACTTCTGGTTTTGAATGATCACTCACCAAAAACAGCACAACACTGACTCCAATGTACGCGAACACTATGCACATCCAGATCTCGTAGGCCAGCGGGTCCAGGAAGGAGAAAACACCCGGTTTGGACTTTTGGGGCTTCTTGATCATGATGGATATACCCAGAGACATGAAGGGCTTCGAGAAGTCAATCACTTCTTCTCTCACCAGAGTGATGGTCAGCGGGGCAACAGCGATTTCTGCTTTCTGCAAATAACAAGAAGGGAGGAAAGTATGCACATTATTTTAAGTGCAGTAAATTTGCAGCAACTTCATGTAAAACAGGTGAGCGGGAACTGTCTGTGAACTCTTTTTTTTTCTGAACAAGGTGAGAGTCTGGGGAGAAAGATAAAGGAAGGAGGAGGAAATTGAAACACAAAAGGGCAGGTATAGTAGACAGGATCACTATAGGATGAGTGGAGTTTAAAGCAGGAGCGACAGAGGGGAAGAAAGAGGGGAGGCAAAGAAAGCGGATTGGTGCATGGGGGTGAGAGAACAAGGGGGAGATTATTGAAATTTGGACTTGTTGAAAGAGAGAGCGAAGCAGCAGTGAAAACCAGTAGAATGAGAGGGAAGTAATTCATACGTAGTAGGACATGGCCTGAATATCAATCAGTCAGCATTTGCATGTGTGCGCACACACTAGCAAAAATCTGCAAGTCCAAAACATTATTCATTCAGCAGACTGAGTATCTGTTTCTGAGTAGCTAAGTGTGTCTAAACAACGTCTGTAGTGTTATCGGTAAAAGAGGGTGCACAAACAGCATATCAAATAACATCCTCCGCTACAAGTGAAGATGCAACGAGGATAAACAACATAAGAATGACAAGGAAATCAGAAGAGATATGGAAAAGAAAAAGGGAAGGAGAAGGCAGAGGAAGATATAGGAAAAAAATCCACAATGCACGAGAGAAATAGATGAAATAAATTTGAGTTGCAAAGCGAGAGGCGAATGTTACTCAACTTGAAAGAAAAGGAGAAGAAAGCCACAAAGATAAACAGAGAGAAAGGGACAAATACATAAAAGCGACTGTGAAGAGATGCAAAGGATAAAGAGCAGAGATCTCCTCACTGTGGCAGAGGAGTCGTTGCAAAGGGCTGCGGGTGTTTGGAACAAATCAAACCTGATTAGTCAATGCAGCGGTTCTGCTGTGTCACCTTCCACTACACACATTCTGGAGGCTAATTGATTCTGTCACTTCGGT
This sequence comes from Hippoglossus hippoglossus, assembly GCF_009819705.1. NCBI lineage: Eukaryota > Metazoa > Chordata > Actinopteri > Pleuronectiformes > Pleuronectidae > Hippoglossus > Hippoglossus hippoglossus. The sequence continues at coordinate 17,115,576 of NC_047163.1, read as the reverse complement.
CTGTTCTGCAGCAGCGTCTCCGCTTTCAGCTTCCCGCTAAACGCCGACTGACGCTGTCCTCTGCATGTTGATAAAGTTTGCATCGAGACAGCGATGTGAAATCTGCAGGACGTGCATGGGACGTCAACGGCAGCATAATTAGCAAGCTCGCCAAATTCTCAAGAAATAAAGAGTAGGCGTCTAGATAGAGCCACTCAGAAGGAGACTGACGTGGGAACTAAGGAGACGCAGAGCTCCAGATAGGTTTATGGTCTAAGTGCGATATTTTGAGCCTAACTGATATTTTTGCCCAGACATGTGTGATGTGTCTGTAAAGGAGAACATAACAGTGTTTGGTCATATGAACCAGTTATCCTCTCTTACACTACAATAAATGATCTGTATAGAGATTTTTCAGTCTTATCCGTGACTCAAAGGGCTTTAAGTGCAAAGAACATTCACCTATTTGCACACATTCATACAACTCTTCTATACGCAGTGCTTTTTCAATCACACATCATTCACTGTCAGCCCAGGAACTGAGGATCGGACTGCTGACGTTCTGTTTAGTGGACAACCCTCTCAACCCCTTGGTTCACAACTGCCCATATAGTAGGCCTGCTAATTTAACTACAGATTTTACCCATTTTCAGGTGGGGCGGCAACAACATTTAGAAACAAATTGGGTTTACCAAATCAACAATGCCGAAAAAATAGCTGGATTCATCTTTAAGACAACTGAAGTTCACTGAAATAAGACTATTTTGATGATGAAATACTTTTTTTTAACTGAGCTGAAGAACATTCAACTGATTAATGCTCAATGACAACTATTAACATAAATTATGTTATTGTTGTTGTTGTATTCAATTTCTTAATGTGTAACCTCAAGCTAAATGTTGTGTTTTCATATTACTGTTTTTATGTTACAAGAGCATCGTCTGGCTCATGTCAACATTACGTCAGACAATTAAACCAAAGGCATATTGTGAGTAAGACGTATACATGTCTGCATAATGCGACTAAGGTCAGAATACTATATTCCAAGTATGACCTTATTCAGGTTAAGGTAATCAGGAAACTCTGTGACAGTTTCTTATTCAGACTATTGTCGTAATCGGGTTAATGTCGGAATCTTGGTGTCCAGTGACATTCTTACCTGTGGGTTTGGAATTCTGTCTGCGTGTGTACTGAGACATGAGAGGTTCTTAAGTTGTGTACAATGTTTGTAATGAACATTATCCTGTTAAGTCTGCCAGGAACTCTTTGGTTGATGTGCACTATAAATAAACTGAGGCTGAGTTGAATTAAAATACATAAATAAGGAATTTGAAGGCATCATATTGGGATTTGAGAGCTCCTGATATAATTATATATAAGTAGTGTGGATTAGATAAATAATGAATGATTAACATTTGAGTGAGAGACAAATTTGTAGAATAGTATATACAATATAAGTCCAAATGTTTTCCATCCAAACTTACCCCATACACAAGCTCCCCAACCATGCCGTTCCATATCTTCGTCTCCGGATCTCTGGCTCCGTATTTCCCGTCTGGTACGATCGAGATCTTGTATTTGATTCCGATGTGTTTGGCGATCTCCGAAGCCAAGTCCACGCAGTATCCCTCGAACTGGTCGTTGCCTTCGTAAAGCTCCCAGTTCTTCTTCAGCATCACGTAGGGACCCTCCTACAAAAGCAGCATAAGGGGAGAAAGACATATCTGTTTGGAGGAACATGACAGCAATTATTAAAAGAAAACAACTTATCAAGAGGAGCTCAGTTTCTTGCAGATGGAATTCAAGAGAAAAAGAGGGAAATGAAACAGGAAACCAAACAATAAACATTACAACTCAAAAATACACATGTACATTATCAGGAGATAATCTAAAGGTCACACATTATACAATACGTTTCCAATGTTTTAAGCTGTTAAAGGAGATAGGTCTCTTTAGGTGAATTATCTTGTCAGGAAAACAGCCACGAAAACTTGATAGAAACAGTTGCACAGTTTATAAAATGGGGAAACAAATATTAAAGCTGATTTTTAAGAGAACAAGTCTGGGGTAGATTTAGTTTTATATCCTGTATTTCTGACTTCCAGGGCCAATGCCTTTGTCTGACTCAACATGGCTCCACTGGGACCTTCACCTGACTCACCTCTAACGCTGAAAAGAGAAAAATGTACAAGAGAGAGAGGAAAAACATGAAAGAAAATGTAAGGAGGACTACTGCTATGGCAACGTGTGGCAAGAGGTAGAATGATTTAGAATGAAATCTGTGCATGGGATGAAAGCAAAGAAAGGCTTTAATGCCGTCTAGTGAAACGGTGAGTGCATTAATGATGACACACAAAGACACAAGCATGTGCACCATGACAGAGAATCATGCCCACACATTACAGCAGCGGGAGGAAAAAGAGGAAAAGGAGAAAGCGCTTTGAGTGACAGCGTATCCATCCGCCGCAGTGAGTTATGGTATTATGCCTGAAGCTGCTCACCCTGTAATCCAACTGAAACCAAGCCCATTAAAATGCTTTCAAACCCTTTTTAATCAAAGACTAATCTCATCTAATTAATCAAGCAGGCTTTATTTATATCATCAAACCCTCCCAAGCTATGAAACTGTTTATGAAGATCATGAAACACAATAAAAACGATAACATATTTTGTAATGAATTCTTCGTGTAGGGAAATTGGTTCACATTTGAAAGTGGACAGTGGAATCAAAGAGGATTTTTACACTGACGTGTTTTAAAAGGTGTCAGGTGAGTATTAACGTTACTCTCACAGAGGTAATGGTAACACTCCTCCAAAGTGAATCACACTGAAAGCATGTGTCGATTGGCAGAGACAGGCAGACGGATTAAAAAGCCATACAATGGAATGTGATCAATACAAACAAGACCTACAGAGGGAAGCTGGATTTAGGAATTGATCTATTTTCTGTAGTAAACAAAGATCTTCAAATAAAACAATTTCCTTCCTACTCGTGTATGACTAATAGATAAATGTGGAGAATTTTCTTCAACATCTACATCATTATTCAATAGATTTACATGTACCCAGATGTAAGATGATTTAATCACATAGAGGTACTTCTACTACTAAACTTCTACTAATGTACTTTTACTCATATTTTAGCATGCTGACAACAAACTAAGACGTGAACATGGTACACATTATACCTGATGTACATGGCTAATTCTAGTTTCAAAATCATAAAAAAGTGCAGCATTATTTTTCAACAAATGTACTTTTCCTCATTTAAATGGTTTGTTAGCTGCAGTGAACCATTTTTAAGTGTTAGTCCGCAATCCCAGCAGTGGTAAAACATTTATTTGTTAAGTGCAAAAGAAAATCATACATTTACATGTCAAAGAAACAATTTTCAAAACAAACAAAAACATGCAAATGTCTCACTATATTATAAATACAAATAATAGTTCAGCTCTTAATTTATGCTGCACAGAACAATCATCATCATCATCGTCATCAAATGCAAAAAAAAAAAAGAAATGTTTTTACTGTCAGAAAATAAAGAGCATTTCCTTTAAAAATGTCATTATCAGAGACATTAGCAGGTCCCGGGGGGCTCGTTACATTGACTCAACATGAATCATAGTGTTAATGAACAGCAAAACAGTTTCAAGTAAATTCACTCTGTTAACACAGTCACCAAGACTTCTCTGTAGCAGAGATACAAACTAAAGACATTAAGATTGTAATAATAATAGCCTTAAAGTACAATACAGATGAGATGAGTTGTAACCTCAACATTGTACATATACACCTCTTTCGTTTTTAATCATCATCTGTGTTATTTTTTGCAATCATAAACTCAGCTGCTGAGGGACACAACACATATTATTGATAGAAATGTGACATTACAATGTGTGTGGAAATATGCCTGAAGGCTTCATTTATGGCAGAGATCATTTGGTGCATTGCTTCAGATGAATAACACCAAGCTGCCTGTAATATCTGTCGCATGCTTATATGGAAATAACTCCATTTAGACACAAAGTCAAAGGTTATACAGAAACCTGCCACAAAATAAAAGTAAATTAAAACTCTTAGATTAGAAAAAGAATGAACTGTAACCAGATGGACAAGATTACAATTACTGAAACTGATTAAAATGCTGCGGTACAGTGCAGGTGTGTTTTGGATCCAGTGAAATAGAAATTCAAGAATTTGGTGCCATTTTAAACAGAGACTTTAATCCAACTTTGTACAGACATTTTTATCAACCCATAAGATGGATAGAGAAGATCAGCACTTTATTCAATCATCTCATTCACTGTAAATTAATTAAAAAATTCTCACCCTTTAAAATATACAATACATAATATAGGGTGCATGATAATAATTTCTGGGTGGTAAATGAGAAGATCAATACTTCTCTGAGATTTGTCTCTGAGATGTTTATCTTAGTTTATCACTCAAAGACTGGAGTCACTCAAACACACGGCGCTTTGTGTCAATACCGACGGACAAAACGGAGCAGTACCACTGGAAATCATGGGGGGGCAGTGTATCCAACAGTTCAAGCAAGACAATCGCAGGACACAAGGAAGAAATGTCTACAATGGCTGAATGTTCAGAAGGGACACTTTGCGAGTGGGTAAGTTGGATCGCTTTTACCTTTTATTTCACTGTCGCGATGTTTGTTGGTGTCAGAAACTCTGCACTGCCCTCTACTGGATGTATTGCTCAACAACCATGCCAACGTAAAGGACTCATAGAGGTATGGTAGTGACAATCACATCGATTGAAACGGACACATCTCTTTTTGTACATGAAGGCAGCATGAATCAGTCTTAACAGACAAACATCTGAAGTCTTTGCTCCTATCTTATACGAGAGCAGTATGGACTGAAAGTGTGTTCACATATTGACTGACAGCCCTGAACTCCCACCTCTCTGATTTTGGCGTTTCTCTGATTGGTTTCATAGATGAAGATTAATCAAAAACTTTTGTATGGAATATCTTTGCACCGTTGTGAGGTTTTGCAATAAGTCTGCATGATATCCCTTCTCCACATTAAGATAGGTTTGATGTATATTTCAGCGTATACAATAATACAAAATAGAAGATTGTTGTTTGCATTTGGTCGGAGCCCGCCTGTTTCCAGTCTTCTGGCAGAGCTAAGCTAACCAACTGATGGCTTCTTACTAAATAGACAGATGTGACAGTGGTATTGATCTGCTCATTAAACCCTTGGCAAGAATGTGAATAACTAAACTGTTGAATGATTCCTTTAGATGATCACTCATGAACCCCGATGATGACATTTTGTCAAGCTCCTGTTAAGAAGCACAAACAGCTGTTGTGTATTGATTATTTACTTCCACACATTCTAACTACCTGACTGGATCCTACAGCGGGAGGTTGTCATATCAGGGACTATGCCATTAAAATTTGTAAGTGCTTTTTTTTTTACTTAATTTTTCATCTTAAAGCACTAATTCTCACGGGGAATCATTTCCTTAATTTCTGTTAACAAGGACAATGTAGCCAACTCCACTCCCTCCTCCTCCTCCATTAAATTACCCTCTGGTTTATCGTCTTATAAGGTCAAGTGTTTGAAATCAGAGCCGCCTGCTTTGTTGACTTAATTTAGTATTATGTAAGCAACTAAACAGACACACACAAACACACACATACCAATGGGAACTCAGCCAACAGTGGCACGGTTTCCCTTTAGAGCCTTCTTAAGGTGTGTTATCAGTTTGCCCCAGACGCTTTTGCCTCAGTGTGGTGGTAGTAATGCCAATATAGTGTTTGTGTGCGTGTGCGTGTGTGCACTGGATGATAGTGCCTGTTGTTACTGCTGGTAAAGAAAGCATCATGATAATCATGAATCATGAGTCTGGGCATTGCAGAAAAATGGAAGGTGAAAAGGGGAGAGAAAATAGGAGCAAAGATCAGGTAGTTGAAAGGAAAAGAAAGGGAAGGAAAGGTGGAAAATCAACTGGCGAGAGGGATGCATGTCGGTTTGGCAGCGTGAAACTATAGAAGAACACTGAAGGAGCAGATCAGAATACAGACAGAGATAGCTACAGGCTGAATAGTAGATAGAAACAGTAAAAAGGGAGGGGTGAGAAGGAGAGATAAAGGGATGGAGATAACCTAAAATGGAGAGAAAGGGAGAGAGAGGGGCTGAAAAGAGGGGAAATGGGTGGGTGGAAGAGGGAGAACAGCTTTGTAGAAGCAAATGGTTGGAGCTGATAAGACATGAAACACTTCACACTGGCGCCAAAGAGGCAGACAGGACTTGCTATGTAAGCCAATAAGTGAGCCAGTGAAAAAAGGACAGGCATCCAACTGGGCAGTCACCTCACGGTCCAGTCATTGATTCAGGCTGCCATCACTCAATCAGTGTAGCGTTTAAAAAGCCAGACCGTCACAGGACGAGTGCGCCAGCCACCGAGACGTTTAATCAGCCTGCGAGCATTCTTCGAGATGGCCGGAGAGGCCCGCCAGGCAGTCGGTTAGTCACGGCCATGTTTTAGTCGGTCAATCACTTCATTCATTCACTAATTACTGCAATTTACAGTACATCATCGTATCCAGTCACACGTGTGGCCTACTCAGCCGTAAAGGTCAGTCAGTCAACAAGTCAGTCAGGCAGTTCACTGCACAGTCTGCTGGTCACTGAGTCAACCTGCCAATTACACCCAGCTACACAGACACAAAGCCAGTAACAGGCCAGTTAGCTGCTGAGCAAGTCAGCGAACCAGGTAACGAACCAGCCGACCAAAAACACGCCTGGATGGCAGTTTAGCCAATGATTTGAGAGAGTCTGCACCTGCTCAATCGATCAACCAGTAAACCAGCATCTACAATAATTTGTGTTAGTCACAATTCAAGTTGGATTTGATAAATATCTTTTCCAAAGCCAACATTTCCAGAAGAATTGTTCATTTTGACCCCTTTCACATGTTAAAATGTGTCCTGAAGTGGTCAGAGCTAAGTGCAGGCCTGAACGCACCCAAATGGGTCCTGAGAGCCGATCACTCAGAATCAAAATCAGGGTTTTTTGCCAAATAGGTTTACACATACAAGGAATTTACTGTGGTCGGTTTTGTGCAAGCATAAAGAAAAAAAGAAAAAAAAGAATTAACACTAGAAAAGGGATTGTGCAATATTTTGTAAGCTCAATAAAAGGATTGTGCAATTTGGACGATAAGATAAGATATTTACAATCTGAAGTAGGTATAGCTAATCCGTTATTGGCCACAGGAAGTTGAAGTGTCAGTCAGACACCCACATCTGAAGGTGGTCTGGTGGAAACATCTGGCCTCTTTCTTTTTGATGTGCAAATACAAATGCGTCCAAGGCCACAATGTCACATGTCGCTCGAAAGAGCTTCACTAACAATTTTATCATTATGATTTCAGTGCTCCTCATATTTTATGTGTATTTTTACAGTAATTCACACTTGATACACTGTTAATTATATTCTGATCTTTCATTCACATTTTGTGTCATATCTCTGCTCCTACATTCATATGTCAGGCCTGTAGTTTACGATCATTGTGAAGAAGTGTCTACTCAGCTGATCACTTTTGATCGGATCTCTCAGGACGGATGTTAATACCAGGTCTGGATGGGCTAAACTCTCACATTCCTGTATCACATCTGAACCTTTTGTCCTGATCCTTATGAAGAGCTTTGAGGAGGATAAACATTGACCCCTCGTTTATAAATACACCAGGGGGGCAAGTTTAAAGACTAATCCAACTGATTGAGCTAAGGTCTATAGGTTTAATTTAATATTACCTAAGCCAATTAAACACAATAATAAAGGAGCATTTTTAAGAGGCAGCAAACTAAGACCAGAGTAAAATAAACAAAAGATTGTCAAATCCTCGGGGGGGCTTTGTTGAGCGTTAACAAGACCAGCAAGTGTACGTCAGTGAAGGTAAATGTCCAAGGGCTTCACAACCAATTCCTGTCAATGCAATTTGCTCACACTGGCTTCACTTGTGTGAGTGTGCATGTGTGTGTAATGTGCTGTACATGTGTAGATGACTTATTGAATGAAGGCTTAAGAGCCTGCCTGCATGAACGACCTACATTTGGGTGAGACTGTCACATCAATGTGTATTTCAGGAGGGTTTTTGAACATAACTTAACTTTCATACCTTTAATGTTTATAAAATGACAATGTCAGTGTTAAATTGTGTCATTTTAATGTCAAAATTCAAATCTTCCTGATGCAGGCTGTGATTATGCTTTAGAGTGATGGCACTAGTGTTTAATAACTGAAAATAAAAGAACTTCTTCAAGTATACCCTTCCATCCAGATGTTTGCATTTAGAAAACCTCTCAGAGAGGCTGAAACACAGTGCAGAGAAAAGTTGACTGAGTAGACATGATGGAGCAAATTTACAGGGTGACGGAGCAGAAAGATAAAGGAGGAGGGAGAGCAGTAAAGTGAGGGCTGCAGGACTGACCAGAAGACACAATATAAATGTTGGTGAGGTCATTTCTCCTGTAGGTGTTCTGTAGAGTGCCAGAGAATATTGTGGTGATTGCGGTGTCCTCAGAAAGAGTACAATATGAATGAACAGGGATGTCCAATGGTCCGGTGATTTTGCCACAGCATCCCACGCAGAGCTCTCGTCCAGCTGTGCTTTAGTTATGAGCTGAAGACTTGAGCGCAGAGAGGAAGGCATCCCAGTGCCATTGTCATTCTGTTTTAATACATGGCAAACCACTTCTAAACAGAGAAATTATTTAAATAATCTTTTCAAATAAAATATACATCAAGAAAAAAAGAAAGGCAGTTATGAGAGAAAGAAAAAAAAAAAGACTCAGAGCACAGAGTGTCCTTGTTCTGCGCTTTAGAGACACTCAGCCTATCACTGTCTGTCCTCTGTCTTTCCCGAGGGTTTACGACTCAGGTGAGTCTGCGTTTCAGGCTGTTGCTCTGCTCTGTCTGCAGACCCCGGCGTCAGTGTCGCAGCAGAGGCTTCCTCATCATCAGAGGCTGCAAAGAGGAGGAGGCGGCTGAGCTAACATTAGCCAAGGCCTGCTGAGGTCACCATCCACAGAGAAATGTGCAGGTGGAGGGGGAAACAGGGAGATGGGCGGGCGGGGGATTGAAGAGATGGGTGGAATTAAAGACAGACAGCAAGACATGGTGAGAGAGAGAGAGAGAGAGAGAGAGACAGCATAGCGGCGTTGGAAAAAAGTCAGATGACAAACGGACGGACACGGGAGGGGAGCAACAGGGAAGGAACAAACTTCGAAATATGTCAACAGCGAAGTCAGATTGTTTCGCACACTCAGCTTTTACAACCACACAAAATTAATATAACACAAATTAAATAGCCACATATACGTGTGTTCTAACAGGTATTGTGTATTGACTCAATGTGCATGTAGTCAAAAGAGGTTTTTGTCACAAAATAATAAATTTGACAGTGTTTGTAATTGCTCATCTTGGGTCTGGCTCTATGCTTCCTCCCTGTGCTCACCTGACCATGTCTAGCCACTAGGGGCGCTCAAGTCTATTGATTTATGAACACAGCAAAGTCTTCGAACAATCTTTCAGATATTTGTTCATGTCTCGGCACTGAAGGGAGCACAACTAGATATTTTGTTCGTACTTATGTGTTTGCTGGATGAATCAATGTGCCTCGAAACAAAATGCTAAGCTGCTGAAGCTCAAGCATCTGTGGCTTGTTTTTATCACTGGGCTCAAATTAGTCTTTTGAGTTGCTTTCACTTGCATCACTTTGCATGCCCAATTGAATTAGACTGATTACATTTACAGGAAGGGGATGGCCACCATAAAAAGGCTGCAGATGGGTGAAGTGAAATCAAATGTAAGCAGAGGATGTGCACAAATCCAGCGATTAGCCTTCTTGTATCCTTGTTTGAGGAAGGAGGAATAATTACTGGGCCTCAGACCGGTGTCTATGGGGAAGCCATTAGAGGAGACTGGACTGAGGTCACTTCTAAATGGTGATCTGAGGTCAGTTTTAGTTTTGCCTTCTAATGAGACATTAGTGCAATCTTCCAGCTGGATAAGTGCCACTCCCTCCTGGGTGTGCTCTGAGAGCTCCCTTCAACTTGTACAGCTCATCAAGTACCAACCTGATTTTTCAAATTCCGGCTCCCTTTTTTACACTCCCATGATTTCTGACACTGAATATATCTTGTGAGGCCATCGAGGCAAATTAACTCTAGATTTTCATCAGCGTGATTTATTGGAATTAATTGGAGAGACAGAGATTTGGGTGAAGCTTCCCTTTAACAGTAACAACCAAACTGAGATCAAAGCAGTCAGAAGGTACTTTACCATGATTGTGGTCACGACCACGGTGCGGTTCTCCATCGCTGAGCTGTCATTGGACAAAGTGTTTTCATTCTGGACCAACACAAGTTTGTCTATGTCGTTCCAGTAGCCGATCTGAGAGAAACAAGAGGGGAAAAGGGAGCGGAAGCGTGTTAATAAGAGTGATAAGAGGAAAATATAATACAGTCAATCCGTCTTATTCAGGCCATTATAAGAAAAACGTCATAATTTAACAAGAATAAAGTTGTAATATCATGAGAAAAAAGTTGTAAATTTACAGGAATAAAGTTGCAATATTACAAGAATTAAATCGTAACATTAGAGTAAAGTCGTAATAAAAAAGTCGTACATTTCGAGAATGTATAATGTTTGGTATTGGTCAACCACGAGGTTATCATCTTTGTTTCTTAAGAAACAATGAGACTGTTCAATATTTTGGATTCAGAAAGAGTTGTACTCCAGCAAGAGTAGGTCCTCCTTCCTGGTTATATCTGAGAAAAGGTTTTTTTTTTCTTTATTCTTGTAATGCTATGAGTTTTTTCTAATTAAATTACAAATTTTGTCTCTATTCTCGATTATAATTATTTTTCTTGTTCAACTACAATTGATTTCTTGCTATATCACGACTTTCTTCTCAATTAGGACTTTACTCTGTTAATATTACATCATTATTCTTTAAATCTCATAGATGTGATCATCTTCACATGGCCCTGGAACTCTGTTGGCTGACAATAAATCAAGATCAAGAGGATAAAAAACTAATAAAAGAGATATAAGAAAAAAGAACCTGGAAAGAAAGGAATAGAAACATTAAAAAAGAGTCAACAGAACTAGCTCACTCCAGCAAATTTCCCATTGGAACTGTAGAGGATATTGAGAGATATTGAGTGTGAGCCAGGAACTTTCAATAAGCGTACATTGCTATCAAAGGAACACTTGAGAAGCTGGAACATGATGTTATGTCTTCATTATAGGTGCTACATGTATGCTTTTTTCCAGTAAAGACAATTTATGAGCACTTTAAACTAGAGATTTAGCTCCATACTTTTTGCAATTATGAAGAGGGATGATGTTGAAACTTTTCTTATTGACGTCACTGCAGTGTTTTTATGTTGCACCAGTCTGTCTGGGAGCTTCTCCAAAAAGCTACTAAAACACAAGCTGCGACGGCGCAATTGGTGTTATTGAAAGATATTTATACGTCACGAACACAGCTATTTGTTCGAAATTATGGGGATAATTGAGCAGTAAATGTATCAATTTTTTAAACAAATAACCATCATGAGGGATAAATCAACACAAACACACGTTGAAAATTGCAGGAATCATCCTCTCACAGTAACAGTCAGTTTCGAGTATGTTCTGTCAGTGGAGGTTAAAAGTAACATTCCTGAGAAATCACAAAATTGTCTTACAAAGGCTGAAAGTGGTATGTTTTTCGATGGTGTTAGACTCACAAATTCAAAGGGTCATTTATATCGATTCCTCATCAATGCGGAGTGCTCACCTTGCGTGGTCCGTTGCTCTTTAATTCAAACACGTCCATGGTGTAGTTCACCCTCCGGCCATAGTGATCGAACTGAATGTTCCCTGTCAGGCCCTGAATGCGCACCTGGATTTATAACAACAGTCATAGTAAGGAGTGGAGAAAATAGAAACAAAACACTCTGTATGTAAATAAATTGAATGGCTACTGCAGAAAGTATCAACAAATGTTCTAATCTTTTACTTGAATTAGCATCAAGGATATGAATATGAAGAGTCCTGTGAGAATGTCAGCTGTAGTAGTTCTAATAATAAAAGTAATTAGTCAGAAAAAATATATTCTGTTCTCCACAAGGGGACAAAACAAGAGTCTTAGAGTTAAGACTTAAAATCCTAACTAAGTTAAAGTTAGAGCAAGTCTCCCAGGTCAGGGGTTGCATCTTTCAGAGGCTGCATTTGAAGACAGATTGCGTCACAGTGGCGCGACAAGGCTGTCCAATTTCAAAGGCTCCTCCAAATGCAGCCAAGAAATGCGTCCTCCCATTCCTGAGTAATGAAGGATCCAATGGGAGGATTCTTCCCAGGCCAACTTATCCCACGATTCATTGAGTGCTGGCGACAAGCTACTTTTCAAAAAGAGAATATGATGAAATGTTCCCCTCATCATTGCATTGTGACAAGCTGGTGGCGCAAAAGACAATCCTCCGTAGACTAGGCCGTCTCATTTTGGTTTGGTCTTCGCAGTGTAGCTGCAGTGCTTATTGGTAATTGTTATTGTTCGTCAATGCAATGTCCCCACAAGTATAGTGTGTGGGAGCTCCATCAACTTCACATTTTCATCAAGCTCCATCATCAGGTCACATATTATATATATTATGCACGCACTCTTTTAAAAAAACTTAATACAACAAATCTGATGACGTTTCCATTGGCCTCGGCTGCAGTAATTAGCAAATGTTAGCATGCTAACATGATAAACCAAGCTAGTGAACAAAGTGAACATTTAACCTCCTTAGTATATTAGCATTGTCCCAGTGAGCCCGTTTAATTAGAGAAACTTTAATAACTCAATATAAATGTGCTTGATACAGTGATCAGTGTTAAATATATTCTGACCTTTCATTCACATGTTGTGTCACATTCATATGTCAGGCCTCTGTTTGTTCCAACCTGTTCCTGCTGTGATTCTTACTAACGCATCACTGGTCAAACATCATGTGGGTTTCTCTCTCTGAAATAAGATGTTAAGATGTCAAAGGAAATCATGTAGCCTAAATTCAAATAGATGATAAAAAATCATAAGGAATCTAAAGCAAGAACCACTGTACTGCAGAGGTTGATTTTGTGCTTTGAGACACGAACTGCTCACTTTGCTGCTACCCTGCAGTGTGTGTGTGTGTGTGTGTGTGTGTGTGTGTGTGTGTGTGTGTGTGTGTGTGTGTGTGTGTGTGTGTGTGTGTGTGTGTGTGTGTGTGTGTAATTTCCAAGCCGTCCATGCTAAACTTTAAAACAACACACTCATGCCAACCTGTTTGAGAGCTCGCTCCATATCAATTCCTTGGTTCCAGGGAGCTGCTGGATTGGCCAGGCAGTCACCGGCATTGCCACGGCGACTGATATCAATTTTCTGACGGCGCAGGGTGCGGAAGGCCTCGGCCATCACAAGAACACCATCGTACGTTAGAGACGAGGTATACTGAAGAACAGAAGAGAAAACAGACAGAAGGAAGAGAAAAGTTTACCATTTTGACGAGTTTTGAAACATTGGTGACGGGCAAATAAATAAATCCTTTGTAAATCCAAGTCCATGGTATATCAGATATTAATCCCCTCAAACTTGTAGTTCTCAGGTTGTGCAAAATATTTGAAATGTGAGAGAAGCATTAAAAAGTGTCCTGTGGAAATTTAATGGGATCCAAACTTTGCCCAGGATAAATCCCGAGCTGAGGTTTACCGACATAAAGGTTTAAATTATACACTGAAAATAAACTTTTAGTATTTGTAGTATATATATATATATATATATATATATATAATTAAAAATGATTAGTGTTTTCCCAGACTTTACTGATAAAAACCAAACTGCATCAGCAGAAATGATTACATTAATAGAAGGGATTCATAACAATCTTGGAATCCAAAATAAATTGTGAAGATATGTATGATGTGTTTGTGGTCAGTGTCATTAAAAAATAATTGTCCAAATGATCTGCTCAATGACGGTAGCTACTAGGGCTGGGTATCGCCTACAACCTCACGATACGATACGTATCACGATACGGAGGCCACGATACGATACGTATCACGATACACATTGCTTTTGAATAATGACCATGTCCTGCACAGAATTTACTACAACAGCTGTTTTTTATTATTCCATATAACAACAAAGGCAAAGCCTTAAGGATTGCACAACTTAAAACACTTAAAATTCTGGCCAACAAAGATCTTCAATGTTAAATAAAATAATTCTCCTTCAACTCAGAGTTATTAATAAATGCAAATAAAATATTCCTTAACTTTTAAACTTAAAATAGCCATAATACTCTGGTTTCACTTGACTTTAAGTGCACTTCCATTTGCTATAAGAATGTCCACAGCAAATCTGTTCTTTTATAAAGACAAAATTATAATAAAAAAATAAATAAAATCTTTTTTAACAAACTTAAAATTGGCCTTGTACTGGCAGCTAAGGCTTAACATGTTTTCAGATTTTTGTGCAGAAACACCAGTTGATCCACATGCTCAGGTTTCAGAGCACTCCTCTGAGCTGTAACTATGTCTCCAGCGGTGGAGAACACCCTCTCTGCGGCAACACTTGTACCTGGGATGCAGAGGGTATTCCTAGCTAAGTTAGATAGTAAGGGGAAAGCAACCTGGTGCTCCCTCCACCAACTGAGTGGATCCCCAGTAAGAGCCAATGGCTCTGCCTCTTTGTATTTCTTGATTTCATCAAGTGCCTGATCATGTAGTGACATAGGTGAGTCTTGTCTTTTGGGAAGAGAAAATGTCTCTCCAAATAAATCTGCTAGAGCACAGGTAGAGTCCTTTCTTCTCTTGCAGGGTGGGGAAGAACAAGTTTTTGCCTTTTCTTGTTCTGGTACATAGTTCTGGTTCTTCTGAAATCAGAACATAAAAATGTACTTATAACATAGACTGTATATAAAGCTTATAACCAAGACCACATAGCATTCATAAATACATAAAATGAGTCACAGTTGTATAGTTATATCATTACATTATACTGCACAACCTGCTGTACCAAAGTCAAGTGAAAAGGTCGTTTTGTTTTTCGGGCAAAAAAACACTGAGTAAACTAAGGTTAATTAACCCCCACCTGAGAAATCCGCGCTGCCTCTGCTGCCACGGTGGTATACGTGTCCTGTCTTTGGTCTTCTTCCAAGAAGGGCAACGCTTTAAAGCGTGGATCTAGTGCTGAGGCGATGCACAGAAAGGATCTGTCGCTCACGTATCTCTTCCCAAGATCCCCGGATACGGTGTTTTTAATGTCCCTCGTAACGGCCGAGTCTGTTGCTTGGACATGAGCGCCGTTGCACAGCTGGGCATGCAGCGGTGCTATAACAGACAGCGTAGGGGTCTTTTCTTCTGACATAACGAGTGTTGCAACTTTTAGCGGCTTCAGGGCTTTAGCCACATCTTCAGCACAGGCCAGGTCGGCTTCAGTTAAGGTCCACAACTCCTTGGCATTCTTCCGCACCTCAGTGGAGAGTAATGCTGCGCAAATTGCGGGCTGCTGCTCTAAGAAGCGCTCCAACATATCACAGGCGCTGTTCCATCTCGTAGCTACATCTGTCATGAGCTTGTGTTCGGGGAGATTAAGTAGCTTCTGCTTTTCATTCAGGACATGGCTTGCAATTGTGCTTTTCCTAAAAAAAGCCACGATGCTGCGAATTCTTCCCAGTAGACGGGAAACAGTGGGCGTCTTGAGTGCCCGTTGAGCGGCCAAATTCAGACTGTGCGCAAAGCATTTCACGTGCACTAACTTCGCCAATTGTTCCGCGATTGTCATATTAGAGGCATTATCTGTCACCAACACAGGATCCTTGTCAACAAGCCCCCATTCATTAACCACGTCCCGTAGCAAATCTGCAATATTTGACCCGGTGTGGCTTTCAAACATAGCTCTGGTCTGCAGGACGTGTGAGACCATTTCCCAGTCTGGAGAAATATGGTGGCATGTGAGAGTTACATATGACTGGGTTGCTCTCGACGTCCAGGCATCACATGTAATGGCAACTCTGTTTGCAGAAAAGATCGCTTCAGTGACTTGTTGCTTCACATCTGCGTACAACTGGGGAACTGCAGTCTCTGTAACGAACCGACGAGTGGGGATTGTGTAGCGTGGCTCACACTCATTAAGCAGTTGTCTGAAGCCTTCGTTATCAACAACACTGTACGGGCGCAAGTCTTTACATATAAAGCATAAAAGTGCATTTGTGATCTTCTTAGCCCGTTGGGATGTTGAGGGAAATTTTGAGTTGAAAGCCTCATTCAGGGTTGGTTGAGACGACACACGCTGTGTAGTACCTGTTGCTAGCGGCTGATCAGCGTGGTGTCTTGTCATGTGAAGACGGAGGTTGGTCGTGTTGCTGCAGTATTTTACTTTGTTTCTGCATAGCTTGCATATTGCATGACTCATGTCCAATTCCCGACTTCCTGGTGTCTGCAAAAATCCGAAATGCTCCCATATCTTGGCCTTGAGTTTTACCGGCGGTGGAAACAGTTTTTCACTGTTTCCTTCCATGTTTGTTCTGGGTTGAGACGTGTGCTCTTTTTGCCTAAGCTGCCACCTATTGGCTTCATTGTGCACTGCACCATAGGTGATGTTTCGTTTTCAAAACAGCCGTCACAGCATTTGATGCCGTATCGATACAGTAGCATCTGCATCGATGCGTGCATCAGCAAGGAGGACGTCACGATATATTGCCATATCGATTTTTTGAGCACAGCCCTAGTAGCTACAGGGCTTCATCAGTTTAGATACAATGTTTGATAAAGATGCTGATGCATCAGCTATACTGTGAGCCTATGAGAGAACCAGTTTAATCTTGGACAACAGCTCTACTACTGCAGCAGCTCTCAGACCGCCTTAACTCCACATTAGCCATGCTGACCTGAGCCCTAATCCATCTCACCGCTCTGTCTTTTATTTGACTTCCACAGTTAACACCCGTGAAGGTCGAGCAGGCAGCTTGTGAAAATGTAACATCACAGTAAATGTGTCCCTTTTAGACAGGTTATAGTTTTTAATTACAGTCTCTGGGCAAAGTCAGACATCAAACGTCAAATATTGTTGAAAAACTCCACTTCATCAGAAAGTTCCCACAGATGATAAAATTTGCATTCATTACAGGATTTATAAAGATGACTTCATTTGGTTTTATCCTGACATACTGTTTTTGTTTATTAAACTCTATGCCAAAAAATACATAAAATAAAAATACAGTAAATTACTTTTATTAAATCAATTTAAAGTTGTGATCTGTAAATGAAAATAGCATAGATTTTTTTACACAATTATTCAATTATCGGCCTTGAGTGTTCAATTTAATTCCATGTCTATGTATATAAAATACACATTCTACTGCTGAATGTATGTATATTACTAATTCGATGGAAGGAGTTCTCCATCTTCTGAAGTTTTTACCAGCTTTACTCTACAAGGCACAGTCACCCATTCGCACACACATTCATACAAGCATCGATACGCAGCTATCTATCACACATCATTCACACACTGACGGAACAGCCGTCAGGGGCAATATGGAGTTCAGTGTCTTGCCCAAGGACACGTTGGCAAACAGGCTGATCGAACACCAAACCCTCTGGTGAGTGGACAACCCACTCTACCTCATTAGCCACAATGGCTGCACAAGCCTGCCAGACAATAGGCAGTGCCTCTGTTTGAAACTGCAAAATGACTAAAAATAAAGGAAACCAACAATGAGGAAGAGACGCAGAACGACCATGGAAGGAGTTTCTTTGTGGCTGTAGTGGCTTTTAACATGTCTGTGCCCAGGGACCCATTATCTCATAGTCTTGTTTATGAATGTAGCACATCAGAAGTGATTCTGAATAAATCACACAAAATTAAGTATTTGAAATGTGACAGACAGACTGAGGATCAATAAAAGAAAAGGCTAAGAGACTATCAGTCCTTGTTCCTTAATGAAACCCTTAAAAGTGGTGTTGAACCTGACGGATTGTTTGACAAATTCATTATCGGGAAGACACGGCACAGCGGGGAGCTGCACCACGCACTCAGCAGCAACACCCCCGCCCACCCCACACACAGCACCACATAGACAGAGGCAGTCAAACACACAGCGGGCCGCCTTCACATCACCGCAGAAACAAGTGGCGAGATTAAAATGGAAAGAAAGAGGGAAGTCAGCTGAGAAACTCTGCTGATACTCTCCATGCCTCTGCAGGTAGTTCCCTCTCTCACTGACATCCCTTGATTTATATCCCACAAGGCGTGTTTTGGATGGCTGCGCAACCATGTCATCCTCCTTTCATCTCTCCCCTTTGAAACTAAAGAAGCCTTTAGGCGAGCGACTGACAGATGATGACTATAGAATTCAAATCGAGGAGAAAACAATAGGAATACTGAGCCAACTATCATACAGTTTTCTGTTTCCGTCAGGGGTGAGACAGGAACACTTTGGAACCCATAGAAAACAGTCTTGGATTTTTTAACATTTCTAGGATCAGTTCCTTTTCTCCAAGTTCAACTCAAATACACCAAGTCTAAACAGATTTCCTCTTTTCATACTTCACACTGTGGGTGTAATCACTTTTATAGGATGAATCTTCATGAGAAGATATTCTCCTGACTTTTCTTCTATTATCATTATCAGATCAATGTTTGAATTTGCCCCAAAATGTATTTATGACCAAAACCTAACCTGCAAAACTAATTACTTTCCCGACAGCCTCAGTTGCACTTATATCAACTAAACGTTAGCATGTTAGCACTGCCATTTTGAGCATGTTAGCATGGTGATGTTAGCTCAAAGCATCACTGTACCTAAGAAAAGCCTCACAGTGCGGTTAGCATGTCTTTAGACTTGTGTTATTTCAAATCATGTAGGAATTCTGCATTATGACACTGTCCCCCCCATTATTAAAGGGGACATAGCATGCAAATTCCACTTTGTTAGTGCTTCTACACGTTAATGTGGGTATCTGGCATGTCTACCAACCCAAAAACTCTGGGAAAAAAACACTGGCGCGTTTTGTTATAGTTCCTCTAAGTCAGAAACGTCATGCTTGAGTGACTCGAGTGAGCTTCCTGGGTTTTGTGTCGTAACAAGGTACTGGAAGTCTCCCTACATGGCCTTGGCCCCCGTCCCATCCCGTCCCCCCCCACTCGTTACGCCGGGTTTACACCGGAGGCAGCGAGGCTGCGAGGCAGCGCAGCGCCGTTCCCAAGCACGCAGCCGCCTGGCTGTTCACACGGGACTCGCATTTCTCCGCGCTGGTCAGCCTGCGATTCACTCACATGTGGCATTTGTCTGGATCGTTGGGACTGGGAGGCTGCAGCAGTTGCTCGGGCGCGACCGCTCGCTCTCCCATGCGTGAGCTGGAATTTGTGTCAACGCCACACAGCCAGCAGTGTGGAAGACTTCCGCAGTGTTCAGCACTACTGTAACACTGGCACAAACACACAGAGCCCCCCCACTCGTTACGCTGGGTTTACACCGGACGCGGAAGCGCCGCTGCGAGGCAGCGCAGCGCCGTTCTCAAGCGCGCAGCCGCCTGGCTGGTCACACGGGACGAGCATTTCTCCGCGCTGGTCAGCCCCATAGACTGTATATATAAGGTCAGCCCGCGATTCTGCTTTCTCCGCTTGTTGTTGTACCCGTTGAATGTCGGGGTTCGGGGGTAAATGATGGTCTTCATAGCCCCCCCCACCCCTCTCTTTCTCTCTCTGTCTGTCTGCTTGTGTGCTTGTAGTGGATGGGCAGAGGGGGACATTTAATTATGTGATTGGGAAAATTAAAACTCCAGGACAACAGAAGGGGAATACAAAGTATGGGATGCATATTTGATAATTTATATCATATAAAATATGTAATTTATATCGTTTAAAATCATGGGGGGAGAGGGGGAGGGGGGAGCTGGCTCATTAGCATTTAAAGGAACAGGCACTCAAAACAGGTCACTCTGTGGAGGGCTGTTTTATACAGGGTAAAAAGGGTGCTGTTTTAAATGATCCTTGTGGTATTTTGACCAAAGTATGTTACAGACATTTCATTAAGACCCCAAGGAACCATATCAACTTGTGGTAAAATGGGCATGCTATGTCCCCTTTAATTCAAACAGAAGTATGGACAATGCATACAAATTTGGTTCATCAGGCAGTTATCAGTCACATCATCATGAGGATACAAAAGTTTAAAGTTGCACTATTAGAGGATGATGCCGGTGTAAAATGAAAGGAAGTTAAAAGAGGGGGATGGTCATACATATTCATGCAATGTTATTGATATGAACAATGCAGTAAGATTTATGGTTCATGGAATGTGTATTCGTGTTTAGAAAAAAAAAACTAAACTAAACTTGGTACATATCTGGTCTGTGTCCAAAAGTTTGCAAGTGTTTTCAGTTAAGTTCAACAGGATATTTGCAGTGATTTATAAATAATCTCACAATACACTGATGGAACATAGCTGAGGCAGAGTAATGACATACCAAAAAAGTTCTTTCCTTATTTTTTCTTGACAAATGAGGCGAGAAATTGAAACTAAATATTAAGACAGTAGCTTAAGGTCTATTTGGACATGGATATCTTACTTATAAGATGAGCTTTGCAATGTTGTCTGGCAACCATTAAATGCTTTTCACATGGACAATTATTGATAACAGATGCCCGATTATGTATTAAGTATGCTAACACAAACATCAACCACTTGCACAATCAGAGGAAATGTGTAGAAAGTGAAATGGTCACTGATCATTTTCATTACATGAAACTATTTATCCAGGCACACAAGAGCTCATTTCAAGGCACACCAGTCTAGAGTCACTGGTTGAAGAATTTTTGATTGATGGCTAAAAGCAGCTACAGCTCAAAATCCAGTCTCTGATGCAAAAAGGGACAAGTCCGTGCTTTTCACAATGCACATTATTAGTTCTACTTGGCCTGAGGCTATGAGATGGCCCTAGGCTAACTGAGCTCAGTTTTTACACAGCACCAATTAGCCTACAGCAGTTTGGAGGCAGCTGTTGTCACTGGTGGTATCTGGTTTCCCGTCATCGTGTTAAATCATTCATCATTGTTTCCTTGTTTGCAAAAAGCACAAGGGAAAGCTCAACCTTGTGGGGTTGCAATAAGGAAAGAATGTTTGTATACAGTTTATCAAATATATTTACTGTTGTGAAAGGTGTAAACACTCACAGTTGTGTTTGCCTTGAGTTTGTGTATCTAAACATGTCTACTGGGTTTCCACTCTCAAAATGCTACATCATTTAACATACAGAACGTTGAGTAAATGTTAGGGGACAATTGACATCTGCTAATGAGAATTCATCAGGTGAATCCGACAATAATGATTGGTCCATTAACACAGGTCCCTGGGTGACAAATGTCACACCTGTAATGATGCAATATGACCTTATCATCACATTTTTATGTTGCTATGTCGTGTGTATCTCCTGAAAATATCTGCATGCACGTGGGCATGAGCCAAGAGAGCAAGGGACAAAAAGCTGCATTGTGATGCATTTTTAATCGGAAGGTGGACTGGACATATTTCCAGTTAATATATTCTCAAATCAACCGCGGTTGGCTGCAGATCAGTAGCCAGTCAATAGAGGTGCGCTGAGGGAGGAACGAGGGACAAATACGGATACAGAGAAGAAGGTCAGAGTCAAAGAGGGTAAACAGAAGCACACAAAAGTGACAGAGGAAGAGACATGGAGAATGAAAGAAAACAGACACTGAATTTGGTAAAAGAAGACAGAACATAGAGTAGAAGACGTGTCACCAAACCAAATATGAGTGTATGTGTGTGCACTTAATATATTTGTCCATATTGCAACCACTGCTATTCCAAATGACAATCTTTACATTCAAGGATGCGTTCTCACCTTAGGTGGGCTGTCAGATCCAGGGTACTCTCTCTGATCCAGTTTGTTCCAGCGCTGCATCAATTTAATGACCATAGGCCTGCCAAAGTCCACCAGCTGGAAACCAGTCACGTTCGCCCCACCATGCATGAACCTCTCCAGAGATATGTCCTTAAAACCCTGAGAAAGAAGGAAAGAGAGAGAGACAAAAAGAAAGAAAGATAGAAAGAAAGAAAGAAAGAGTTTGTGCCCCTTTGCTGACGTTATCATACTCCACATATTGTTACAGTTTACCTGATTATTTATAACCCTACTTAATACGGAGTGACTTGCACAGCTGTGAGTGTGACTCCATGCAGTGCAACACTTCACAGTGAAGTAGTCGTGAAGTGGGATCCATTTGGGAAATGGCCAGAGACAGAGGCAGGCAGGGAGTAAAGACATGTGAGGGTTATCCTGGGTTGATGGATGCTAATTGCTAAATGCTCTGAGAGCCTGGGTAGCTTGGCCTGAGCGCAGTGGCCCCTTTTTTCACAGTCCCTGAGCGACCCGCTGTTCAACAGATTTCAGGGATTAAGGTTGTAGCAATACTTCATCTACTGACATGGTTTCATGGTGTCCTACAGCTGAGGCTCTGTCAAGGAGAGACTAATGGTAATATGCAAATTCTGACGTAGAAGGGAAATTTGCAATTTGGTGGGAATATTAAAAACACGGTGCTTGGCAACATGGTTTGCTTTTTCTGCTAGGAGCTTAAGAACAATTTACAGCTTTAGGACAAATCCAATGTTGCAGCAGGGGTAAGTAGGGTCTTGACTTTGTATCATGGCAGATTCTAGTTGGTTTAAAGCTTCACATTTATAATATTTATCAGCCTTTTTTAGATTCAAACAACTGCTGTCGGATTTCATGTTTAAGCACAGTCTCACATCCATCTCAAAATATCAGCTGACAGCAACGACATTTAGGGTTCTTACCAGGTTTGCCATGATGTAGTGGTAACCTTTCACATGTTTCCCCACACTGACAGCCTGGAAGAAACACAGGGAGAGATATATGGTGTTCAGTTCAATGACATGCATGTAGTTTAACAAACCACGGAGATTCAGGATTCATGATCAATTAATAGCCGTTTTAAAGTTTTTAGGGTCCAAGGTAGGAAATTCACAGGGCAGAAGAAGGAGATTTGCACCAATCTCTGGCTCCGTTGCTTTGTTAATATGGTTATCATGATTAAAAGCAGAGGTAGAGATGAGCCTGCAGTGACCTCATCGGTTGTTGGGACCATTTTGACTCATATGCATTTGTTTCTTGGAATATCTAAAGTGCTTCACTTTCAGACCAATTGCAGGATGTTGAGACAGCGTTAAACAATAGAAGAAGAGAAAGATGGAGAAGCGGCTCAGAGGATTGCTTGCAGCCTTCACCTAATATTGATATGTTTGAATGAAGAGCATGTTAATTTTGCTGGTCGCAATTCATTTTCTCCTTATTCAAACTGAAAAACAACGTTTTCTCTTTTCTCACTTTGATTGGAAAAGTTTGCGAATACAATAGTCGAACTGACAACGTGCCAATGTCAGATGCCAGTCTACAAACCAATCAATGTCTAATACAAATTGAGAATAAAAATATCTACACTTATGTATTAGCAAATACTGTTGGGGGGGGAACACTTAGAAAAATAAATTTTCAGGTTTCCCTTTAACCTTTGCCACTAAAGCCTGGTGAGTATGTGGTGAATCTCAGATAACTAAAACCATAAAAGAGTCCACGAAGTCAGTGGCACTTGACACAGCCTTGACCTTAACACCTTTTCTGTTCCACTTCATGCACTGTCAATACATGCTCCCTGTAAAGCACAATTACTACGGCCTCTCTGTCTCGTGTGCTGCTCCTGCTGCTGTGTTTGTGTTACATTGGCTCCATCATGAAGTCAAACTGAAATGGGTGATGTTTTTGGTTTCATCATTTTATCCGGTTATACAGTTGGGATAGAGTGAAATATGGCGCATTGTGTATTAACATGGTGCATAAACCTAATCAATAACTTCCTCACGTTGGATTTTTCTTTCCTCCACCCACACATATCAACAGCTATATACTGATACAGACAGATGCACGCACACACCAATCCACTCAGATCGCAGCTGGCAGGGCGAGACAAACAGAGCAGTGTCTGTCTCAGAGCAGGAACACTAGCCAATGCCAGCACAGCAGAGCCCACTGTGATGGGAGTGTGTGTTTGTGTCTGTACGCCTCTCAGTATACACTTGTGTGTGTGTGTGTGCGCGTGGATGTGCGTGTGTGTCCGTCTGTCTGTTCAGTCACCACGGAAGCCAATTAAAAAACAGTCTGTCAGTCTGTGTCTAGGATGCTGCTGCTGATGTGTGATTGTGTAGCTGTATGTGCATGTACTGCAGAAGCTTCTGTGTTTGTGTGATTGTCATGCTTGTTTGTCTCTAGCTTGTAGCATGTACTAATACGTTTATGTATAAGTAGTATTAGTGTTTTATGATTGCATGATTAGAATGTTTTTGTGTGTGTATGAGTGTATGTCTGCATGTCTATCAGGTTACATTTAATTTTCAGACTTATGGTGAAAGTTATGACGTCTTGTCCAATTAGAGAAAAACACTGTGTTAAGGTCAGGGTACATTGTGTGTGTGTGTGCTTGTATGTGCCAGCATTGTGAGGACCAGATTGAGTTTTAGACATTGGAACAGTGAGGATGTTTTGACCAGTCCCCACTTTCTGACACACATTCAAACCGCTGTTATGTTTCCAAGTAGGTTTAAAGTCGGGTTAAGTAGTTGTGATTGTTGAAGTTAGTGTTAGATCCTTAGGGATTATTCAAATCAATGAATGTCCTCACAATGATAGAAGCTTGAACATGTGTGTGTACGTGTTTTCTTGCATGTGTGTAAATGTTTGTGACATTGAGTTTGTCCGATGTGCAGACAGGATCAGATGTTATGACAGGTGGCAGAACCAATGGGATGTCACACTGAAACCTGAGTCAAAGGGCACACACACTCAAACAAACACACACACACACACACACACACACATGCACACACATCTGCAGCACCTGTCAGAGCTCGAGCCTTAACCATCAAAAAAAGACAGATAATCTAATGAACTTGGACAAGCATAAATTGTCAGAGTGTGTGCATATGCTGTGTGTGTGTGTGTGTGTGTTCATACGGGCTCAAAATCTGAAGTGGACAGTATGGTGTGTTTACTGCAATAACACACTGATGTGGCTGCTGGGGAAGCCACATTTTTCATTTCACAACTGCAGGGGAAATCTCAAACCTTGTTTTCTTTCCAGATGTCAGAAAGCATCAGGACTTGTGTTGCAGCTCGCTGACCGGAGCCGACAGCAGGCAGACACGCACCAGTAACACAGTGGAAAATACAAACCAATGCTATACTACAACAATTAGTGATATAATACTGACTCTAAATGCTACCAAATCTCCTCTCATGTTCATTACTAACCACAGCCTGTTCGGTTGACTGTGGGTGAAGGTGGTAATAATGTGTCACTGTGTGGTTGCAATCTCGGAGCCCACTGCCGATCGTTTGACAAAGAAGTAACAGCCAATATTTTTGGGCTTTAGGTGTAGACACCAGATATCTGGACCAAGTTTGCACCTTCCATTCACTGTGCACTGTTTACAGTCCGAGCACAAACAGCAACACCTTTAGCAAGTGTTTTAGGTCATTTTGGCCAATATGAATGCAGATACATTAAAAAGCTGATGATAGCCGATGCATTTCGGTCAATTCTTGATCTCCTCTAGTTGCTTTTGAATCTCATCCTGCTGCTCTTTTTGTTCTCTCTGAGCCAGTTCCTGCTGCAGGCTCGCCTCCAGTGCGCCACACCTTCTTCACTGGGTCTTTTTGAGTGAACAGTACAGACAGTCTATGAACGCTTTCATGCAATGCTGCCTTTCTGTGAATCTTTTGAGGAGCTACAACTCCCACCTGATTCATTTGGAACATTCATGAAGTTATGGTAAAAATACTGAAAGAATATTGAAATAACATTTTCTAATGTCTTATTTAATAAGAATAAGAAACACTAACATATTCGTATCAGGTAATAAGAAGTGGGGAGTTTTTTTTGCCAGAACCAAGTGGAGGAAGCTTGACGTTTCCTGCTCTGATCAGTTCATGAAAACTAATCATCTGTACCTGATTTAAATATCAATCAGTTTGGGCCTCTTCATTTTGATTGAGGTGTAGTTATGCACCAAAGATTTAGAACAAACTCTGATTATATTACATATTCTTATGGTTTTGCTTTTAATTAATTTCAACCATGTCTTTTCTTTGTTTGATTGATTGGCATTGTTTATATAAGTGGTGCAAGGACCACTACAACATTGTAAAATACACCTTAAGTGAAAGTACTACCACTATAGCAAGCATTAACAGCGTGATATAGTTACAGGCGGCACAGTGGTGCAGTGGTTGGCACTGTCTCCTCACAGAGTGTTCTGGGTTTGAACCCCTGTGGGTTTTTCTGGGTTCTTGGGCATAGGTTTGAATGTGAGGATCAATGGTTTGTTTGTTAGCACTTAAAACAATGATCAGATGGATGTAGTTAAACTATTGCTTTTGTCCCACTGTTTGATGTATTAAAGCTGAATTGTTATTTTGACAAAAGAAATTGTGTCACATGGAAATTAGATTGCAGCTGTATGGTTAACGTTGTGAGCTAACTTAGCTTGGTTAATATTTTTACACCATTACCTGTTCTAGGATGTTCTGTAGTCTCTCAGGCTCCAGGTCGATGACATATTTCCTCTCTTGACGTCGATCCAGGTCCTCGAGGAGCCGGCGATACGCTGCCTCATTGAAACTCTCCACACAGATTGCGCTCACCTGAGTGAACATACATGAATGAATGCGTGTATATACATATACATGCAAACGGCATGTAGGAATACAGCAATGCGAGCAAGCAACCACAAAAAACTAAATGGAATAATGTGTATGCAGCGTGTGTGGTCTGGGTCAATTGCATATGTATGCTGCAGGAGATTATGAGCGATTTTGTGTTTGTTTGGTCTGTTTCCAAAAATGCACGTGTTTGTGTGTGTCCTGACCTGCCATCCGTTCTGCCCTGCTCTCTCCATAATTGCCTGCAGTATTGCATAACCTAGACAACAGGGAAGAAAGGAAGAGAAAAAGAGAAAGAAAGAGTTAGTGCTGTACTAGGTGAAGGCTATATTGGGCCAGAGAGGATTTATAGGTCAAATCAAGGGGGAAAAATATGACAATGAAAGATAACTCAATATTACAGCATTATTTATTCATAGTATTGGCACACAGTGTATTTTTTTATCACAATAATGATTGTAATCCGAAACATGCGCCATGAGATATTATGCGAATTGGATAAAAAGGACATAAAATGTCACAATTCACCCAAAGTCACATCCGCGTGAAGAGAAATTCCCAGATCGACAGAGCAAACGTCTGCATAAAACACAGTGACACACGTGTACAACAACACAATATCTCTCTCTCACACACACAGTGCAACAGTACAAAATGAAGCAAAGAGCACATCTGAAGCCTCAGTAATCATGGTGTGGAAGTGGATGTGTGTTTTATTGTGTTTGACATAGTAAAGAATTGGAGCCTGTTATTCTTTGTGTTGTGTGATAGTGTTTTTACCTTCCCAGTCTTCCCAGTGATAAAATACACAAGTTTAAATGACTGTATTTGTGTCAAGGGTTGAACTTGCCGGTGAGCTGTTTATGTGTTTTGTTTGTACCATCTGTGCTTACATTCATTCAGGCACGCACATACATTTATCTACTGGATGTGAATTTATGCACATCTGGATATGTATACGTGTGTCTGTGTGTGTGTGTGTGTGTGTGTGTGTGTGTGTGTGTGTGTGTGTGTGTGTGTGTGTGTGTGTGTGTGTGTGTGTGTGTGTGTGTGTGTGTGTGTGTAGCACAGCAGAGCAGGGAGCATAAAACAGATCACAAAGTTACTGCCCATTTTCCACCACATTACCGGCAGCGGGGCCTGATGGGAGCCTATAATGAAGGGCCCTGCCTCGGCCAAGTCACGGGTGAGCACAGCCCAAACTCTATGCATCCGTCCTTCGCTCCATTTCCCTTCTCCTTTTTCTTTTCCCCCCCTTTCTCTCAATCTTCTTCCTCTCCCTGCTATACACGACTGTATATCCCCAGAGGTTTGTGATCCTGTCTGTCCTCTTTCTCCCCCTTTCTGTAATTTCACCCTTTCTCCCCCTTCACTGCCTCCCATCTACCTTTCCAATCTCCTCTTCTTGTCTCATCCCCCCTCCACCTTGCTTGTCTCCTCCTCCCTTCGTTTCGCATGCTGTCTTTACTTCCTCTCCTTTTGGCAGTTCCACCAGCTCCGCTCACCTTACCTGTCTCCCTTGCTCCCCCTCTCTCCTTCTCTTGCTCCCTCGTCTCCCCCCTGGGTACTAACCCAGACAACCTGGACCAGAGGGAGGCTGGCAGAGGCACAGACAAAGCACACTGAACTACACACACACACACACACACACACACACACACACACACACACACACACACACACACACACACACACACACACTGTGCTGCTCACTGATTCCCGGACACGCCACTATTCTGTGGTCTGGGGACGCTGCGTCATGTTTGACCTGTGTGTCTCTCCCTGTGGCTGGAAATTAGACTCTGTTTGTGTGTCTGCATATGTGCGTGGCAGAGAGAGATACAGAGAGAGAGGGATGGGGTGTGGGTGTGTGTGTGTGGGGGGGGGGGGGGATGGAGAAACTAAGAGAGAGAGATAACGTGCCAAGAATTCCCATGAGAGCAGTTAGAGGCTGAGACTCAGCTGTGCCTGCCTCACATGGTACGTGGGATAGTTAAATGAAAGGCAGGTTAAAACTATACGAGTTGAGGCCGACCCCAAGATTCTCACTAAAAAGTGCCAAATTACACCTTTGTTTCTGCAGCTGTATCTTTCCATCAGGAAATATTGCAGCTCTTGCCTTTGTGTTTTAATCTGTGAGAAAACAAGGCTTCATTTGGGAGTTAAATCAAGGCCAAAACAATCCCTGGGAAACAGACTTTTTACAAGATGATCACAACTCGATGATATTCTAATATTGTTCTCCGCGTGCCGCTTCCCTACGAGCCCAAATTAAGGGCCAACTCTTCATGCAAAGAAAGTGTTTTGAACCAGACTAATTTGGAAATCTATTTTAATCTTCTGTAACAGAGTTTTGAATTTAGGCCCAGGGATTGAAGACAGCAGATCTACCCAGTTAGCTCTTGTTATCACAGCAGAGCTCATGAATCTCTGGCAGTGCCATCACAACACAATGCTGCTGCACTTTTACTCAATTTAACAGTTCGATTACAATGACCGTAGACTGTAATACCCTAAATTACAGCCTCTTTTAGGATATTTCCCCCAAATACCTCTCTGACGTCTCTCTTTAAAGCCAACAAGGAAGAGAAATGGGGTAGAAAACAGATAATTTAAGGTTAGGTCTTAGTGACAACAACACTAGTTAAACATTTCCACTCATGCATTTCTGTCCCTCGGCCACAGAACTCGCTGATTAAAGGCTCATTTAGGCTCAACATTAGATAACTATATGGAAATGAGCAGAGCCTTGTGTTCTGCGTTTATTTTGTCTGTATTTGTGCACGTCTTCCGAAAGCTAATGGATATGGATGGAACAGACAAAACGGAGCAGTACCATCGTAAATTGTTGGGGGGGCAGTGTAGCTAATAGTTCAAGCGAGACGGCCATAGTACACGAGGAAAAAATTATTACTATGGCAGAACCTTTTGAGGAGAGTGGGTAAGAAAACTACAGGCATCTAAATAAAGGTACATTATCGCATCCTCCTTTACCATCGTCATGTATGTTGTTGTCTGAAACTCTTGACTCAATGCTGACCTCTAGTTGATGTATTGCTTGCATGTACGCAAGCATAAAAGATGCGTGAAAGTTTATGGGCAGTGATGGCTTCATCGTTTGAAATGGTCATATCTCTTCTCATACGGACAGGCAGCATAACATATTTTTTTAATTTGGCACTTTTATATAATTTAAGGACCAACCAGCCTCAGTTGGATTCACTGGATCTTTATAAGCCTAGCCTTGGGTGCAAAGCAGTCAAATTCTTTGGCATTTTAATTCTGTACCAGCAGCTCTTTGATAAAATATGAATTTACCTCTGTCTGTGTCGTAGAGGAAGACAAAGCGGCTCCAGTCGTAGTGGTCCAGCAGTGAGAGCAAAGCCCCTCTGATGGACGGCCGGAGCTGCAGGGTGAACTGGCCTTCTCCTTCGGTGGGGAAGCTGGGTGTCACCAGGCTGATGTGCAGGGCCCCACAGAACGACGTCAGCGTGTTCACCGAGCGCTTGTCGTAAAGGCCGAAGATGGCAAATACCCCCCTTGAATACTGAGAACAGACTGATGTGGGGACGAGGAGAGATGGTGTTGGAGATAGAGGGATCAGGATGGAAGAAGAAAAAAAAGAAGGAGATTCAATTAAAGTAAATCAGAAGCAGACATCTAAAGTTTTTCGAAGCTTTGTATTGAATTTGTAAATGACTCCTTTTATCTGTGGAATCTGGTTAAACATGTCAACCACTTGACATGAATGACAGCTCCACCATGTGTCAGCTTTAACATTTCATTCCAAATTAGACCCACAAACAAGACAACTTATATTTTATCCGAAACAATATGATGAATGTCCTTCTCCACCAACTCATATGTAGGTATGAAGCATGAGCCCACACATTTGCACGCAGATGTGGAGAAATCATGGACTGCATATAAAGATGGACGACATGTCAGCACCACAAGAGTGAAGCCAAAGCGTCTCAATCGCCACCTGGTGGTTGGCTGCATTATAGGTCTTGAAGCCTGCCTCCTCCATGTTAGTGGAAGGGACATGGACCAGAATAAATCCAAAATACATGTCACAAATTTGAATGGCGTATGTCATTTACTGATGTTTGTTCAAATGCAAATTTTTTCAGTAAAGGTGATTTTAAATAGTTATACGATGATACAAAAACAGGGTGTAACGCCAAGATTGACAGCTGAGACCGACTCGCGATTGGTCAAGTGGGTGTATCTCGATACTGCGGATCCATCTCCAGATCCCCACAGTAAGACTCAGGCTGTAAATTTGCAAGAAGGCAGCTTTCGACCCGCAACATTTCAGCTTCATTTCTAGATAGTGGGAGGAAGTGCAGACGTGTCGTCCATCTTTATACACAGTCTACAGTAGAACTATACTTCGAGCCCACGGCAAGCAATTTAAAATTTTTCTTAGTAGCATAAAATCATTCCCACTGGCCAAAACTGGCACGGCTGCTTATACAGCTGTGAAGGAAATTACAGTCAAATAACCCCACCTGCTTAAAGTTTAACATCCTTAAGATTCATCTATGCATGGACACACACACACATACGCACGCACACACCCACACACACAAAAAGATAAAAAACCCTTGACTGAGTTGCGAGCTCCGGTCATTTTCCACAGCAACATTGCAACTCAGTCTTCAAACACCCTGAAGCTTTCATCCATGACAGAGAGGCACTGACGTCCTGCACTATCTTACTTCAACAAAAATCGTCGGCTGCTTTGGTTTGACATTTATCTGCACTGGTCCACCCAAAATGTGTTTGAACAAAAAATAAAAGGGGAAAAAAAGCTGGTAAATCAACCAAAATGTGCACAAAACTTTCCAAGAATTAAGCAAATTACATTTTTCATTTCACAGCATCTCTTTGTTAGCCTCCATGCTCTTTCATCCTGTTATTCCCACCCCTCCATTCATCCTTTCAGCGAGATTCTTTCAGACAGGTATGTTTTGAGTGTGATTCCTCTCCTGCGTCATAGTTCACCGTCCGGCCCACATGTAATATCTCACACTGGCGTAACCATTAAGACAGACATTGCTTTGGGCAACAGCCTGGGAATCACAGCTTAACCTTTTCTCTCTTTCTCCCTCTCTCTTGTGAATCACCTCATTTCAGGCCATTTCCTCTCTCGCTTCTCGTTTTCAGGGGAAGACTCTGCATCCATCCCTACTCTTTCTGCTCCCACCATCCACATTTCTGCGTCTCCTCCGTTACGACTGCCTCCTTTTCCTCATCCTCATCCTCATCCTCCCTCTCTCCCTCCTCGTGGGACTCAGAGTAATTCCATTGTCAGCTATAAGCCTCCGCGGGGCTAAACACTGAGGGAGATGCAGCTTTTGACGGTTCGGCTTGTGGCAATTAAACAAAGTCGAGGCCTCTGCACCCAGGAAGCGATAAGGCAGGGATTTAGTCTCTGATTATGACAGGAGCTAAATGTCTTCAATTCAGAGTACTAGCATACTATGCACTTAGCATGCGTCATTCAGAAGAAGCTGAGTCACGGTGTCCTCAAAGTCAACGTACTTAGTGTCCTCAGAGATGATTTTTTTTATGGCTTTTCCCGCTTTATATGACACTTCAGAGCATAAACCAACACAACAAGATGAAAAGATGGTTATTGAGATGAGACTGCGTGTGATAAACTACTTAATGACAGGTGCTATATTCAACTGAGACACCAGAACACTCCAGCATGCACAAAGATGTTTACACTGCATCATTGGAGCTGACGTTATAATTTAGTGCTCAGAAGGTGAGAGGCGAACGTTTATCTAAAATCAAAATAACAGGGAAATGACGACACTTGTAGCAAACAGCGGAAACACGCAGGAATAATTATACTTGGCATTTATTCACGATGGCAGCTTACTGGAGAAGAAAAGACGCCTCTTGGCTGAGAGAAATTATGTCATTAAACTGTCTAAGGACAAAAAGAAAATCAACATACAATTGAATTTCTTTGACAACAGTGTCATGGAAAATGCAATTCACTTGATTTAAATTAAGTTGTGTTTGCGGGATCAGCTGTTCTGGGGAATGGAGCAAAAATCGAAGGAAGCAAAAAGCATTACACATGTGAACTGACATTCTGGGGAACAGTCTAATGTGCTGCTCCAATGCCAACTTTTGACTTTGACGTATTCTTTTAACTTTTTAAACTAAAACGTCTGGCCTAGATGCAGTTTGTGACATCACTGTCTGCAAATTGTATTTCTCACCCACCTCCTGGGCCTCCATCACAACTAAAGGAAATATTGACAGCCTTAACCCCCAACCATTCTATTTTTAAACAGCCATCTGCAACAGTACACAGGCCCAGAGCACATAACAAAAATCTCTATGTACGTCTTGTTCTTCATTTATCCGCTCGTTCTTTCGTCGCTGCCTCCCCCTGTCCCCCGCCTCTTCACTCCCTTATTCCCTTATTTTCTATCTCTGCCTTCTGATCCTGCCTTTGCCTCTCTGACTTGTTCATCTCCCTTGTTTCTCTGTCTGATGCACCTCTCGACGGGCTTGTTTCTCCGCAACACCCTCCACCGCCGTCACCGCCGCAAGGCTCTGAATTTGCCAGGCAGTGGCGTCATTGTAATAAAACGTGCGCTAAGCTTGCTTCATAAAGCTTTAATGAGAGGAGTGGACCGGCGGCATGGTGCATCATCGCCACAGTAAAAGCATCGGACACAATAGATCTCCAGGGACAACCTCTACCTCTACCCTTCACTGCCTCCTCTCGCTTGTTCTCTCAGCATCTCCATATGTTCGATTGTTTTTTGTGTACAGGTTTGTGTCTTTTTTTCGGGCTCTTAATTGCTCGCTCTGTCTGTCAAGCTGCTCTGTCTTCGCACAGACTTCTTCATAAATCTTTCTCAGACAGCCCGTCTTTATCTGCATTACTCCACACAGCATGTCCAGCCTGCATCCTTAATGCATCTCCCTCTGCAGCTGCCCCTGCTGCTGGCTGATTCACTTCATATTCATCTGGAAAGCCCTCTTATACATTTTACCCCCCTTTATTTTCAAATTGAGATTTATGTCCAACTTGCATAATGGGGAAGAAAATGTGTTGCTTAAGTTATACAATACTTTACAGACTGATTTCTTAGTTCTTTAATTGCTTCTCTGGTGTTGTTTTCATGTGACAGCAAGAACAGATGCTCACAGATAAACCTGCTCCTGATTTCATTGTTACTAAACAGCAGCACAACATAAAAGGTTGCATATTTACAGATACAGATATTGTCACACATTCTGAACACACAAAACAAGCATAATGCCCCCCTACACACACACACACACACCAACTTTCAGACTTTTTGTATATTTGTCCTGGTATTGCTCAGGGTGACCAACAGTGTAGCACAGACCAAGGATGAAGGAGGGTAAAAGCCATTAATATGCTTTATGATCGACATTATTAGTGATACAGTCATTGCCAAGTGCTTTACACTGGAATTTCACATTTAAACTATACACAGTAGTAACTTATAGAGAAGTAGCCCATGTTTATTTAGTTTAAGCTTGTTTAAAATTTCAGACCTTCACACTTCACAAAGTAAGCTGCAATGGAGCATTTAAGAACGGGTGAGATTGTTTGTCTCAAGCCAAGACAGATCAAAGCAATCTTCACAAAGTTAAAAAGATTTTAGTCAGATGGCTATTTCATAATAAAATTCATACAAACGTGGACCATAAATATTAAAATGATATAGGCTTGTTGCCTCGTCTTTAGTTTATTGTTCAGCTCACTGCAGAATGGACAGAATGGGATACTGTTATGGCGATGTGTTTTGCTGCTTATTATGCTAGCCTTTTCTTAGGCTTATGGGTAAAAGAATTTCGTTTTCCAAAATAAATGTAGTGATAAATATCAGATAAAAATGGTGGGGGTGGAATATTAACTATATTTTATTGATTAGGACTGGTTCTGAGGAAGAACTGTTTTATTGCTTTTTGAAAACCAACCACAGAAATAATAAGTGTAAGCCGAATATTCTTAAATTTATATGAATCTCCCAGAATGTACTATTCCTAATGAGGGGGATGCTTAGCTTCATACCACAGTGTATAGGAAGCAAACAGACAAAAAAATACACAGTGCTGAATGTGGATCATTTCGCATTCCATCGCCAGTTGGCTGAAAAATAATACAGCTTTTGGCCAATTCTAACATCTTCAAAGTATTTTTGACACAGATCAAGAGTGTGAAAAGCAGGCGATAACTCTGTCAGACTATTGGAACAGAATCAAACACAAACTGTCCAGCATGCTTACAGAAAAGCAAAGTTATTCAAAATAATAAAATAAAAATCCTCGGTTTTACTTTCTCACAGAAGTATATACTCTCTAGCTGTGTAAAACCCTTTGTGAAGGATACGAAACTCAAACTGGAATCTCATCAAGAGTAACTCAGTTCTTAGAGAAGTGTTTTCCCACCCCTCCCAAAATGTCTTTCCAGAGGGCCCCTACATTACAGGACCTCTTAGAACCAAGACATCTTCTTACGTAGAATAAAAAATCTACATGCTTCATCGACATTTAAAGTTTACTTACAAATGTGACTTTTGCAACCATTGCGCTAACATGAAAGAATGTAGACAATTAAATTACTTACAGTGCTCTATCCTAAAAACCTAAGCACATGGTCAGAAGCACATGAAGCAAGTGTATTCAGTCCAAATCCACTCTTAAAGAAATGAACACAAAAGTGACAGCGCTGGGAGCATTTTCTTCCTCTCTCAATTGATCATGTGTGTTCTGAGTGTGACATACATTACTCCAGAGTGTCATCTCCCATTCACTTTAAAGTTTGACCAATGTTCATAGAATAACAGATTTTCCTGATCGTAAGAAAGCAGGAGAAGCGATTTGCTCTTGTGCAAAGCAAAAACATGGGAACAAAAAAAAGCAACAGCTGGATTCCATCGAGGCTCCCTGGAGTGAAGGAGGCACTGGAGCATGCTAGCACACAGCGTTAAGTCCTCTACTTAACACAACATAACCTTTCTGGTGTATTTAAGACGTGATTGACAAAAATAGCGCAACTCGGAAACATCAATAAAAATCAGACTCCATCCATAGCTAAGCTAGCTAATGATTAGCACAATCTGAGGCCTACATTGCAAAGAAAACACAACAGCTATTTGTTATATGTCTACAATTTAACAAAACTAAATACAACAGTGTCTCACGCAATAGCGTAGGAGGCAAAAGAGGATATATTGAAAACCTCCTGCACAAATACTACTGCTACAGAATGACTAGGAGGGGAGGCACTTTAGTACACAAAATTCAAAGAAAACTGCAATGCTACTTTGGCTACTTAACAAAAATATAGCAGTAAACACTACATTGATTCAAGCAAATAGACAGTTTTCCAAAAGGCACTGAAAAGCTCTAGAGTCAGCTGATAATTCTCTGCAAGTTTAATTGCTGCCAGAATGCACTTAGACAGAGAGCTAATTGCCGACTTTGATTAGCGGAAGTATTTAGCCACAGAGGTGTTGCAAATTGTTTACACCCACACTGTCCTCCACAAGGAGTTGACAAAGGCAGAAAGAAGTTGTGAGAGAGTTAACCAAACAAAACAAGCATCAGGATCTTTCCATAAAGTTTTGGTGGGGGGGGTCATTTTTTGAATTGAGCCACTGCCCTTAAAATGTATCTGAATGCCCTTGGGTTTCTTGGTAGCGTTGGTTAGTTGAACATTCATTGGAGAAGAATGGGGAGCTCTCTCTGTTCAGTAATTTCAGAGGCATTGCTCTCACTATAGGTGGATGGTACTTGCTCGCTGAGTACTACCTATTTTCTCTAGTGTATGATAGCCGCTCTCAGCTCTCCAGACCAGAGGCATAGTAAAAAACAAAAGATCATGTCTAGACTTCATTGTGAAAAGCAAAGAGAACATTCCTATACAAAGTTAAGTACTGGCTAAAGACTTACAACAAGCAAAATTAAATTATTGAAAGTCTTTTGTTTTGTAGATTATCTTAGAAAGAATGGAATTTAAGGACACATATGAACAGCTCCCCCAAAATACAGCAAATGCAGTTTCCTGTTCTCGCTTGAATCATTTATAACAACGTGTGAGGAGCCTGTCGCTGCATTTCTGGTTGAAACTGTGACTGTGTTCTCCAGAAAAAACACATCAATATGAGTGTCCTTTTGTTAAAGTGTGAAACAATAGTTTTACACTGACAATAGCACCTGTGCACAAGTACACAGGATTATAAGGACAATACAAAGTCAGGAGATCAATTGTATTTGGCAGAGACCACAGTCACAGTATGGATTTCATATTTGTTCCCCTACGCTATAACATGGATTAAGGAACAATGGAGCAACTTGAAAGCAAAAAAATAACTCCGGCACCTCAAAGGGAAGAGAAGAAATGTTATCAACTACAACGATAATACAGTTTTCCTTAAACATATAAATCTAGTAGAGTTAGACATACAAATGTTGAGCATTTCTTTTCAATAACACCTTTCATTAGATCTGAAACAATTTAACACATGCCCCTACAATACAGCCATTCCCAGATAAATATAGACAATTATTCTTAACCCAGATAATAACTCGTCATCCATCTTCAGAGGCAATTTTACGGTGACAAGCTATAAGCCTCAAGATCAATATTCATTCAGAGAGCATGCTCGCTGTTTCATTAGAATATGGGCCAAAATAAGAAGAATACACTGGAGCTATTTGAGCTGTTTTCAGCCAAAACAACATCCATGAATGACATTTGGAGAATTACACTGTTTCTTTCCAAAATAAATATGCTTGTTATATCTACACCAATGGGTGTTGTAATTGGCTTCCATCCGGTTTAATGGGATGCATTTAAAATATCTAAAATGCCAGCATGCAGTGTTTAATTGGTGAGGTGTTACTACTGGCACCAGGCCTCAAGTGTGCTCATCAGCAGCATTATAAGGACAAGATAAAAGATACAGCTTCACAATCAATAGTCTGGCAAGGGAGTTCAGCCACCTTATGGATTTCATATCTGATCCTCTCCACTAGCTCGAGGTTTACAAGATAACTGAGCCGCAATAGCGTCATCAGCAGGCAACTGATTATCGAGAGTGGTCAGGTATTGTGTGCTTTGCTGTATTCTATTCTTTCACAAAACAGAGACGGGGAGCCTGGGCTGTTCTGCGTGAAGGAAGGAAAAAAGACCAGGACAGCGAGAGAAAGAGCAAGAAAGGATGAGAACAGTTCCAAAACCCACTAGGGGGCTCTGACATTGACGAGAGGGAGAGCGCACTCCTGCCAGCCAGACACTGCAGAGACCGCGGGCAGGAGCAATCGGTTACTGAAAGTAGATATTCACAAAGAAGCAGAATGAGAAAGTAGGGAATTGCCACCCAGCACGTCAGCAAAGGCTGGAAATTAGTCCTTAAGTGCTCTAACAGCTCTATGTGTTTGTGTGTGTGTGTGGAGATGAAAACAGCAAATACACACATTTAGTATCAAACTGCACAGATCTGCCTCAAAGGCCATCCAGGATATATATTTTTTTGGGTGGGGAATATAGGGCTGAATATGAGGTCAGAGGTGGAGGGACGGTGGGAGGAAAGGCTCCTGGGTGAGACTGCCACACTCCACTGTCACTTGTTTATTCTCTTTGATTACATCTTTCCACTACTCTGCACCTGTTCTTCTTCTCTGCTCCTCCAGGCCCTGTCCCTCAGGCTGAATGAATAGAGCGTCTTAGAAAAAGAGAAGTGATTGGGTAAAATGAGGGCAGGTGCCCAAGAGGTGGGTGGGGGTTGCAGTTAGTGAATATGCTAATATGGCTTCCTCTCTTCTGAACTCTAGTCAAGCAAGAAAAACCTCACTGGCAATCGACTACAACGTATTTCCCATTTGAGGATGATTTTAACAAATTACATTTTTACAGTTTAAAATTATATAAATGAAAATTTAAAAGTGAAATCTCGTTTTTTTTAATACTTGGGCCCTATTTTGATAAATGTTGGTGTACAATAACTTTTGGAATTCATTTAGTAGATGACCTCCGCTGGCAGCCATGAATGACATGGAGGCAGTAGCAACAGTTTAATCTTACAGGGCAACTGTGACAGTCAATTAAATATATATTTTTTCACCAATAAAAGGCTCAAATTGTTATTCTGGGTCTTTGCTAAGAGTCTGGAAACGTAACATGTCTCGCTCAACGAGATGTCTCACTCTCAAGTCTTGTGAGACTTGTTGCAGGAAGAAGGGGATGGAAATGTGAGGGAGAAAGAGAGAGTTGAAGAGAAGAGTTTGAATTTTACTGAAAATAACTATTATGGTTGAAACTTTTTCTGATGTGGACGATGAAGCATTTCATTGTGATGGCCATCTCTACCTGTTAAAGCAGGAGTATACGGACAACGAGCTCCTACAAATTGAAGCTCGAACATGGAGAGAGAATGATGTAATAAGCAGAGGAGGGACAGCGATCTACACTACCAATTCCAAAAGTTTTAATCTAAGCCGACGCGTAGATGTGTACCCTACAAAGAACCCTAGGCCATACCCTGACGTGCACCTCCCCAAAAATGTAACTACGCATTGAAGCTGTGATTGGTCCACTTGGTAGCATTGCATTTCCCGCAGACAGTATTTCTGGAATCTCCTGCTTAGCCTCACTTGGTTTAATGGTCATACAGACCATCTTTTCCGGCGTCTTTCTTTTCTTCATTGCAATTCTTTAAGAAAAAGTCATTGCTGTTCAACATCTATCAGCTCCAACTCCAACATGATAACACTCGCCACTGTTCTGGAGTAAACAGAAATGCCAGAGAATTTCTAAATAAATGGACCAGAAACCGTAAGAAACTTAACACAGTAGCATAGAAACTCTAGGACCCCTAGCATTTCATCTCCTGTAGTGATTGATGAACCCATTATGACTATCAATATTTGATTAAATTTATATTTTGATATTTTCCTACAGTTATATAAAATAGATAAAATGTGTGTCCCAATCTGTCTTGTCGATGTGTTTATATACTACAAAGCAGCAAAACCAAATCTCTTTTTCAATTATATGCAATGCTGCACATAAATCTGGAAAAGGTGCAAGATTGAGATAAGCATGAAAGAAATGATTATTTGGCTGATATTTTTATAACCTTACACAAAGTGCTGTATTTGCCAGCATGACTTTGCATGATTTGAACCCCGCTCTCTGCTGTCACGGTGTTGTGTTTCGTTCTCCCACTGTTCACCCTGACTACTATAAACAAGCACTTCGCCCTGTCAAAGACATATTTCCACAAGAGCAACAATTCCTTATTTCTTAGACAATGTATTGGTGGAATAGAAACTTGTTTTCTCGCAGTCCAGAGACTTGCATCTCACATGAAATAACTACTTCCATTTGTGCTTAGGCGTGAATGTCTTTTTTATTTTGTATGTTCTAACGTGATAGAGAAAATTTATACTCGGAAATACTCCAGCCTTGTGATATCACAAAAGAATGGATGTAGAATCCATTGTCTTTTATTTTCTGCTTGTATGAGCAGTGAGACTGATAATTTAAAAACATTCATGACTTCTGCCCAATATCATTTAAGTGAAAGTCATATTTTGGAAAAAAGCAAAAAGCCCATTGCTTTGTAAATACCAAATTGGTGGCAAGACTGTGAAATTGACATTTCGTAAATAGCCATTTTGGGATTTCTCTGTATATTTTAATAACCTGTTGTGATGTGGTGTGAAGGCCTGCACATTAGGGAAATCTCAAGCTTCAAATATCACATCCTATTATTAAGTTTGTTGCATTTCTCTGCATTAGTCAACAGTGAAAATGGAGTATGACGAGAAGATGGGGGGAGAGGGAATTACATGCAAAAGCGATTGAACATTGATGTTGGTTGTAGCTAGCACCATCTCAGTCCAATGAGCCATGCATACGGCCAATCAGCAATTCTCTTTTCTGTAAAGACATTGGGAAATGAACACAGTGCGGTGACGTCTCATTAGCGTCTGGAGTTCATATCTCTTCGCTCAGCACATTAGTTGGAACATCAGGCTCATCTTCCACAGACAATCACACACAGTGACAAGAGTTGGGCTCAGTCATTGCTTTTACAAAGAGACAAACAAGTTACTACCCACAAAACTGCTGAAGTCAAGAGTTTCTCTATATTTCCTGGATTTGTAGTGATCTAGAGTTCTGGAGATCTGGAGTGTGGGGGCGGCTCAAGAAGTCCAGCAGGTCATCCGCTTATTGGCAGGTTGATTGCCGATGGTTCAATTTCTGTCCACCAATTGGGCAAGACACTGCCCCAGTGTGAATGGGATGAGTGAAAGCGGTATGTATACAAATGCTTGCACGTTTCAACCAGTTTAATTGAAGACCTATGTAAAGAGTCCCAGAATAACTTACATTTCCCCATAGGTGAGAATAACTCTCCGAATGCAACGTTATCTATCTACAGTCAGAGACAGTATATACATGGGATATTTTACATAGATATTTTAACATATTTAAGACTTTTTAAGGCTTAAAATTCAGATTATTAAATCTGAGACTTTTAAAGACCCTGTGGAAACCCTTAGAAAGTGGCCTTATGAATGCCACTGCTTTCAGTATATAAATTGCTATAACCAGTAGTGGTCCCGTAAGCCCTGAGCTGAGTGAAGGGCTAAATCAATCTATTGCATACTAAGCACAAACAGCTGTCATAAGATTTTCAGATGATTTCAACTAATTAACCACAAGCAGAAAAGCCTTGGACTACAGCTCTCATATAGCACCTACAATAGACAGACTGCATGTCTGTCAGATTATGAAGGAATAAAAATACTAAGTCCCTCTTGTTCCTTGATATGTTCAACAAAATGCACCAAAAAAGCTCTGGCCTACAGACCATTAACAGCGTTTTTTCTGCTGTATTTACAACTCACTTAAATCAGAATGGATGGAGTGTCCCTGATCTGGAACCTTGAATGATAAGTTTGCTGACAGAGGTTTTCAATGGCATTGTTATGTAAATATTCATTTGGGTCTGTTAGGCCGGTTCCAGTAAATCAATGTGTCATCATGGAAGAAAATCATTCAAGCTGCAGTTACAATAAACATCCCAACGTTCTAACTCTCATGGCCTTTCTAGGAATAAAACAAGGCTCGTTATCATGGCAACATTATTAAAAAAATGTCCTGAGGACCTGTGTTCACTGAGGTGTCTTATAAATCTT
This sequence comes from Hippoglossus hippoglossus, assembly GCF_009819705.1. Lineage (NCBI taxonomy): Eukaryota > Metazoa > Chordata > Actinopteri > Pleuronectiformes > Pleuronectidae > Hippoglossus > Hippoglossus hippoglossus. The sequence continues at coordinate 17,073,562 of NC_047163.1, read as the reverse complement.
GTAATACTGAACCTGGCACAAAAAGGCTCACGGCAAAAATGTGGCTCACAGTATATCTGCTCACAACATGATATACCAGTTAAACATGCACACAAACATGCACACACACACACACACACACACACACACACACACACACACACACACACACACACACACACACACACACGTTTGAAGCAGCATATATTATATTGACAATGTGCTGCATTGCCTCTCCAATGAGGTCTGCAGCCATAGAGATAAAAGATAGATGGAGGAAGAGAGGGAGGGAATAGATAAGAGCGATAGAGGGAAACTACATGTCACCTGTCATAGTGCTGTGCTGCATACCCCTAGGACACAGCCCTTTAAACAGGGCTAATCTGTGTGTGTGTGTGTGACTGCGTGTGTGTGTGTGTGAGAGAGAGAGGGGGAGAAAGAGAGAGAGGGGGAGAGAGCGAGAAAGAGAGAAAGATGTGACAGAGAGCCTTTTTACTCCAGTCATCTTTAAGCACTACTAACAGTAGCTAAAGCCCTGCGGGCCTGTCCGGTAGGAACACAGTCATTCATCACACACACACCCACACCCACACCCTCACACACACACATACACACACAGAGCAAGAAAAGAAAGGCACACACGGCCAATATCAAAACCATTCATCACAGCAGACAGGGGGGGAAGGAGGAGAAGAGAAGAAAGCGAGGAGGGGAGGAGAAACTCGCTCACTATGCTTGACTCATACTGTATGTAAGTACTGTGCTTTCATCTGCCTTCACACAGAGAAACCTACTTTTCCTCTGGTACGGCACACTTGGCATGCACTCCTCTCTTGTGATGTGCCTTTTATTTTCCTTGCAGTTTTGTAGCCGTGCATAACCCTTCAAATATTCTCCACTTGTCAATTCCACACTCGGGCCCGACAGCCCCAGGTGCATAGAGCCATTTTGCTCGACATGGTTTGCGCACAGGCCTTTTTGAAACGGATGCCTCTGTTTCGAAATGCCTCTGTGATTGCTGCGCCTAAACATGGGAAGTGTTCTGTTCTGGGATTCCACAGATTACTAACTGTAGGCCATGTCAGATACATCATACAAAAACAGGCACGTGGCAGGAGGGCTGGGAGCATAAAGATGTTACTTAGCACCAGATGCTATAAATATCATAAAGCACAGTTCTTCAGTCTTAAGGTCTTTGCACACCAAGTCCATATGTATTTTTTAAATCCGTCATCCAATAAAAATATAAATAAACATCCCTTCTGAAAAAGTGGACTCAAGCAGGGAGGATGATTTTGTGGTTCCTTCACAAAGAAAGAAAAACAAAACATTGGGTCCATCAAATCCTGAGAAGCGGTCAGGAGCAAAGAGAATTGAATCTTCTCATCAAGGAGTTGTGAAATTATTCCGATTGCTTCTTAGTCCATAGGATCTACTACAGGATGTCAGTGGTTCAGTTTTAATATGCTACAAGGAACACTGTTCCAAAGAACCTGTTCCAAAAACTTTAATGATGGACAAAAGATTCAGAGTCAGGGTTTAAAAATGAAAAATACATATTTGATGTATTTGCTTTCCCTGATTACAGTCACATGCAGCGTAAAAAATCCAGTAGATAGCCCAAATAACCTGAAAAAGCCTGTCCTGAACCCGAATATCATTTCAAAATGTATGTATAAACGCAGTCTGTCGGGCTCGAGTCAAGATCCACCCTCTAAGACACTTATCAAAGTTGTCCTTCACATTTATAAATTGATTAAAATGGAAAACATCCAGTTCTCTCTTGTGTGCATGACCTTGTGTGTTATTCCTCAAGATGGACATTAGTTCTAATTCCTGAGGTGTGTTAGTCACTTGAACAGGAACAAAGTTCATTTATGAGCATTTGCTGATTCAACTGGTGCAGATGTCTGGAAACATTAGCTGCAATTTGGGCCAAATTCCTACTAATTTAAAACGTTGAAGGCAGCAGTGAGGATTTGGATTAGTGTCCAATGTCAGAGGTAGTGTTGCATCTGGTGTTTTCCCCGGAGGAAACAATAGCTCAGTTGTATAGCTTAGGAAACAGCAAGTAAGAGAAGTAACTCAGAGACAATGAAGGTTATCTGTCCCATTTTCATTGTTGGCACAGGAATTGTTGGATCGCACATCTGTCCAACCTTGATTTATTTTTTACTTTTTGCAGTACTCTTCTGAACAAAGTTTTGCTACTGACTGATTTATAATGATGGCGACAGTGCAACAGAAAGAGAATCTGTCAGAGAAAATTGTATTTAACCTTCTCTTACATTGAAACCACTGTTGCCCTCTGTTTCTTGACTAAATGGCTCTGTTGCTCAAGGTTTCGTTTTATTTCTGACCTTGTCTCTTTGATGATAAAATATTGTATGGTCAGAGAGAAAGAGAGAGAAGGGAGGGAGAGGGAGGGAGAGAGAGAGAGAGAGAGAGAGAGAGAGAGAGAGAGAGAGAGAGAGAGAGAGAGAGAGAGAGAGAGAGAGAGAGATACTGAGTCCGAACCAAGGTTCATGTCTTTGTTACAGCATTCAACACTAGTCTGAATGCGACATATGAACGTCCTCGTCGTTCAAACATATAATTGAAGCAAAAAACTTAGTCCTGCAAGTCTGGATGACTCTGTTTCTGGAGAGACTTCCACTTCCTTCTCTTCTTCTATTGTTTAATGTAGTCTCAACTTCCTGCAGTTGGTGCGAAAGTCCTACTATCCAAAAGTCATACTATCCAAAGTCGAAAGTCATACTATCCAAAAAAGGGTTTTCACACTGCAAACAAATCAAAGAAAGGTTCAGATTGATCCAGATCGAGACTGCCTCGTTGGGTCGGACTGAATTTTGATCCGTTGGTCAGGACCATGGTCCGAGGCACCTTTACACCTGATATTTTGGTTCAGACTAAACCAAAAAGTCAGAGGGTCCAGACTAAACAAGGTCGTTATATTTACAAGTGTATGCATATTTACAAGTGTGTGTGTGTGTGTGCACTTTACGTGTATCCCTTTTCATCCTCACAACCACGATGAAGGGAAGAATATTACTAGATGGAATGTCCTAAAAAGTAATAAATGTGGTTCCTGTCCTAGTGTGTGTGTGTGTGTGTGTGTGTGTGTGTGTGTGTGTGTGTGTGTGTTCCCTTCGAGCTCAGCAGGTCTGCAGTGATTGAATGTGCTCCCAAGATAAACAGAGCAGTAATTTAACAGAGGAAATGACACCCCGCCACCCATTTCTCCTGCTGTCTCACTCCTCACCTCGCTGTTCCTCATTCTTCTTTCAGTCCATCCATCTCACTCTCCCGCTTGTCTCCTCTGTCTTCTCCATCCTTCCTTTTCCACTATCTGCTCATTAGTACATCTCTTTTTAAATTCTACTTGTTTGCTTTTCAGTTCAACTCAATTCCAACGGATTTCTCAGACCACAGAAACAATACAATAAAACAAACTTTGATTGGTGATTTGACCTTGTGTCCTCGTGTTGAAGTGTCATTTAGCTGAAGTCACTGAACCCCAGATTGTTTCTGATTGCCAGGTATTACACAGCAACTGCACTGCAATCTGCAGCTGACTGAGAGGCAAACTGTAAATCACTTTATCTGGTAGAAAAGTGCTTTAAAACTGTGGTTTGCTTTTCCACTTTCAGGCTACTCAAATCAAAAAGAGAGATGTTCCGATACCAGTTTTCTCTCCCTGATACCGATTTTGATACTATTTTGTATGTTGATAACCCTTTATAGGAGTGATGATTGCGATCATTGTTGTACGACCTGGCACAGGTTAAACCCTTTGAAAACAATGAATGCCATAAAACCTCTTTTATTATCTAGTTTGACAGTCATATCTGAAAAAGAACACAAATAAATAAATGAATGCACAAAAATTACTTCTTTTAACTAGCTTGAAACGGAAGTTTTGCATATGGTGCATGTCACAGTTTTACTTGTGGAACTTGCCAGCGTGGAATATTGACAGATTGCTGATATTTTAGTTAGCTCTGGCTAATGCTACACTACCGGAGATCACTTCTTCTTCGCCATTCTAAAAACAGTACTAAGTAGTGGCCGTACATCACAGTGCAGAAGTGATTTCCGGGAAAAGACAATTGCAGTTTTATCTGTTTGAAACAAATCTACTTGAAAGACAGGGTATCAGACTGGTACATAGATTTGCATAGTCTCTGATGGTGGAGTTTGCATTTTTGGCATTTGTGATGCTAGTACTAATCAAAACTCAAAGGAAAAATAAAAAAATAAAACTGACTCAAAAACAGAAAAAAAAAAATTATATTACCGAATAATGCTACACTGCTCCTGGTCTTTATAAAATGCATAAGGTGCAGTATAAACGGCTTCACTCTCCAAACATCCACGCCATATTGTTTGAAAATGTATTTCCGTGATGTATGAGGTTTGCAGTACAATTCAGCCCATCATCTGAAGCCGTCCTCACTGGCCTCATTTCCTCCTTGCTTGCAAAGAAAAAAAAAGATGCTTCTCAAAGTGCTAAGAGCTGAGCATATTTTTTTTCCCAATGTGCAAGTGTGATTAAAGTTAAAAAAAAACAATTTTACCCAAAGAGGTCTGTGCTTCCAGGAGTCTCACATCGTCGCATAGCAACAGTAGGAACTGTGACTCGCACTTTCCCCGAGCATCTTGAGTGTTGCTGCTAGCTTTTTAAAAAAAAAGGTGCTTGGTGGACACAAGCCCTAAGAGTCTCATAGGCAGCTATTTAATTAAAAGAACCAAATCTTATTTGTTTGTATTTATTCAATGATGAGCCTCCTGCTCCCACACACTAACTCTGGAGTGTTGCTCCTCAGCTGACTCTGCTTCTCCAACCTTCAGTTTAACATCACTGTCGTTCTATGAATCTGGATCAATTCTACATGTTCTCCTTCATGTTTTCTTACTCAAATGTATGAGAGAAAAATATAGTCCTTTACATAGACACAAGTTTCACATGAATGTTTTTACTTTACATATGTAATGACGAAGTGGAATATAGTATTAACATAAAAAATGTAAATGTGCAGTTTATACTGTACAGAGTTGGCCCCATCTTAAAACTTTCACCAACTGCTCTAGTAGTGGTTCCCAAAGATGTTGGGTTCCCCGGGGGGGGGGGGGGGGGGGGGGGGGGGGGGGGTCGGGAGACACAGAGATAAAAAATGATTCAAAAACTATAATCATTATCATATTTAACTTAACAGACCAGTTAGAATGAAAATAAAATCATGCAAATAATCATCAGTCTTCTAGGTTCCTTTGTCTCCACATCTTACCTGAGGGACTTTTGCCAAATTGGTGACATTTTATCCAGCTCTCACTAACGCTACAGTACCGGAAAACACTTCTTCTTTGCCGCTCTAAAAGCAGCACTTGCCAACTTCCAAGAAAAGAAAACTGAGATTTTTATCTGAGTGAAGCTAATATATGCTACTAATATTGCATACTAGCTGATGCCAGACCCAGCATTTCTGGTAGTATCGGTATTGGAACAACGAGACTGAAAAACTAAAACTAACTCAAAAACGAACTAACGACTATCTGCAAAGTTGCAGCAGGTTTTTCTTTACAGCTCCACAGTAAAGGTTGCAGGTAGATGATTGTTTGCGAACTCACTCAAATCAATATCCTTTGGGATAATGGGGTCGTATGTCCCCGGTACAGTTATATGGGAGTCGGGGGCTAAAAGGTCAGAAACTTCTGCTCTATAGCAAACAAAACAAAATAGCAGGTACATACACAGCCACAATAAGATATAATAAGACATACAAATATATAGCACCATTAGGGATAGGCTGAAATTATGTGCACAGGTTTATAAGTATCCACTGACACACTCATTACATCATCTGACTGTGGCTAGTGTTAGTGTGTGCGCTGAGCTCCCAGTCTGGGTAAACACAGCTTGTCTGAGACAGAAGGTTTGGGAATCCACAAACAAAACATTAATCATTAAAGACAACGAGTGAACAAAACTTGTCTGGTTATGACAATGCTAATGAAGCTGTGCAGGACTAAAGTGAACTCCAGAGAACAATTTGGGAAAGTGGTTTAAAAATGTTGCTTAGTACAACAGATGACGTTAATTAAAAAGTTATCACTGAATAATGTTGTGTAATGTGCTGAATTATAGGGTGGAGAGTTGATGTTCAGTAATTAGCCTGCTTGATAATATTTCAGGTTGATGCAACTGGTAAACCTGAGATAAAAGAATGTACCAGTTAAGTGGAAAAGCAATGTTTTCTCCCCTGAAATGATAGAAAACACACTAGTGATTTTTATTTAGAGGAGAGCGACGGTCAGAGAGATTCTACCTCAAAAAACATTTTAGGAAATAGAGGAGTGCAAGTCACCATTAGAATTGTTTGGTCAGATCTACAGTATGTTGAAACATCTTGGGCTTTATCTCACACCTGGTGCAACGCGGTGCGATGCAAGTGTCGTTATTAGTTTCAGAAAGTTGTCATTTTCCTGTCAGGATATTTAACTCATTTAAATAGCAAATGCACTTGCACCCATCTCAGCGTCTTACAACGAGTTGTGCTCAGTTGTATGTTGGTGCATTGCTATTCTGAGTAAAACCATCGCTCAACAAAAGCCTGTTATTTTATGGATCACTGTGAAGATTGTGATAGAGACCTACCTAACGTATACTCTGTTTGTCACACACAGATGGTGTGTCCACTGCAGAAAAACATTTCCTCTGACTACCAGGCAGCTCAACCCTTATCATATCAATCAATTGGTTTATTGAATGCTATTCCCAAAATGATTAATTAAGAGACCACACTTTCTTAATTAATCATCAAGAAACTAAGTACAAGCCTGCAGCGACCTTTTTTTCCTGCTGTCAAACTAGCAAACATGGATTTGGAGATTAAATACACTTGTGCTTTATATCGGGAGCTTACGTTGTTAAAATAGAGCCTCATGTTTCAGCAGGTCAACCAGGCAACCTGGTTGGGATAATGGGGTCGTTATCTGGAAAGTAATAAGTATTTATTTGGTGTTTTTATTTGTGTCAAACTGCCACATCCCTGCTGGAGAGGGAGTTAGATTTCGTGATGTAATGTGCCATGATCATTACGTTTGGGGATTGCTCTTCTACGGGCCCTGAATTACCATTGCTCACTTGTAACTACATCAGATGGAACATGTTAATCTATTATAATAATATACTGCTTTTCTTTTTACCTTTAATGAATACATGCTCATACTGCAGGGAGCTGTGAGAAGGCATGAAGGAAAAACCAAAGATCATTGGTGTCAATATTGTTTAGTATTGGTATTTTACAGGGCGCTTGTCTGTTTGCCAAACATTGTGATTGCCTTGATTTTTAATTGGTTTGCACTTTATAAACTAGACACACTGAGTGATTAGCATGATGTAATCAGCAACATACCAAATTCAAATCATCAGAGGCAACACGGCAAGATATGTCTTCTGCTCCATTCATATCCCTGGAATGTTTAGAAACCATTTTGGCTCACAAGGCTTAAAGCACCTGAATTAAAAAAAGTAAAATGAGAGAGGAAGCAGTGACGAGACATGGGACTGTGTTAGAGAACAGAACCTTTCCCCCTCTTTTTCCTCTGAGTCTAACTACACTTCGTCCCCCTGGGCGCGCACACGCACACACACACACACACACACACACACACACACACACACACACACACACACACACACACACACACACAGGGAAGCAGCCCAGTGAGCAGTCCGTGTCCCCAAGCACAGTCAACCTCTGCAGATGAAAGTTAAACACACACATGCACGAACACACACACACACACACACACACACACACACACACACACACACACACACACACACACACACACACACACACACACACACACACACACACACACACACACACAGTCGTGTCTTCAGGACTTAAGAGGACTTAACATGAACTTACATTGATGTCCTGGAGGCTTGTTCTAACCTTAAACATAATTACTACTTGCCTTGACTTAAACTTAACATAACCTTTAAATATATGTTCACCTTAAAAAGTAATGATTGACATTATAGGGACTTGGTTTTTGTCCACATTAGGAAGACAGATTTGGGTCCCCACATCATGACTAATACCTGGACCACACACACTACACACACACATGTTCCTATTATCATTATCATTAATATCTAAGTCACCATTGATTTGTGCCTGTTAGTTTCCCTTCTTCCACTGCAACAGACCATCATAACCTCAGATGCACCTACTAATAATTCACAGCGTCAGTGAAACACTGCAAACACAACCACAAAAGTCATAATAAAACACACAAGCTCTATGAGGTCTGGAAACATGTGGTGGTCATGGTTCTAAGGGCTTTGCTGCGTCTCAGCCTTATACTGGACAGGACTGCACATAAAGGACAAACTCTGCTCCTCAGCTTTCTGCAGAAATCTTTCCAAAACTTTCACATCCCACATAAGTATTTAAACTGACCTCTAAAACATGACTGAGAGTCTAATCTATTTTGTAAGTTGTCTTTGGTTTATGTGTGCAATTTTTATCTTGCCCTTTCTCGGTGAAGGAATAATGAATTGGCTCCAAATGTCTCTAAAGGTTGCTGCACGCTCTTCAGTCCCCCTTTTCCTTTACAAAATATCTCAATTCATATTTTAGACTTTTTTTTACTGGGGCCTTTCATCCAGAGAATTCAACAAGCGGAGTTTCAGCGCGATGGTCAAACACTCCCACCGACAACACACTGCAAACCCGGGGTTGTTATTACTGAACAGTCATTTAAAAGGCTGCAGAAACTCAAGAGAATTAACCATGCAAAACATGTTTAAATGTCAAACTAAACCCAGCACGGAGGATGACTGGTGCAAGTGTTGCTGTAGGCAAAAGAAATAGATGGTGTTTTTAATTCTCTCAACATCGATACTGCTGAGGTGCCCCTGAACAAGGCACTGACGCGATCTGTAGTGCTCCAGTGAAGCTGTTCACTGGATGAAGATTAAATGTAGAAGAGGTTGTGCAGAAAGGTCTCCAATGGATGAAGGAGTGCAGCTACATGATTAAAAATAAGGGAATTCCTGGCTTAATTCCTATAGAGAAAAAAATTTGAGGAAAATTGAGTGTATATTTATATCCAGTATATAAGATCTGTACATTAGTTTGCAACAATTCACTGCTTCGCTGAGAATCGCACTAGAGAGCTGCTGAAGTTCACTTTTTAAAGCATCTGTTCCACTGCTATGTCTTTTTCAATTGGGTGTTTCTTGAAGTACTGATTAAGTTTAGTAATGATCAAGCCTGAAAACAAATATGTGTTTTAACTACAGTATGTTATCATAGTTTCATAGTGAGGTCACGCAAAAGTAATGCAAAACATATTGCGAGTGAACGCAAATGTAATAATTAAAAAATGTGTTTTCAAGTGATCACGGCTGAAACCTTTATAATAAAGTAGGATAGAATGGACAGAAAAGGGCATCACAGCGATGAGAAAGTTTACAAGTCTGCATAAAAAGTACTGAAAGCTGTCGAAAGAGAACGGAGAACACTGTCAAAAAGCGCAAGGTCCTGAAAATCCAAATCTAATTTCAATTCTGTATAATGTTGGAAAAAGTAAGCTTTCAGTCATGATAACAAAAAAGGATAAATTCTATGAGCTCCTGACATAATGGATATGAGCAAAGACACAGACAATGATGAAAATAACAGTGAATGACAGTAATGCATATACCGTGTCGGAGCAGCTTCTTCAGTGTTCATGAACTTAAAGTGAGGGGAGAGAACAAAGACACTTGTCCTAAGTGCTGCGGCTCTGCCTTTTTACGAGGGCTACACAAACCATAAACTCGATATACTCACAGTTTTTAAAGTCATGACAAAAGACATGTTTACATGGACAACAACATTCTGACATCCACCAGACTATACTCATAGGAAGCAATAATTGAACGAACACGTGTGTTGTAGCCGTTGGGATGAACTAGTCTGGAACTTTCTCTTTTGCTGCACCTCCCGGTGTGTATTTATTCCTATGACCTTTTACTGGCAACAGAACCTCCTGGTCTCATCAAAACATCCGCCTCCAACCCCCCTGATGCTTCCTGCCCCATGGTAGCCACTCAGCTCCTTAAAGGAGCAGGCAACAGAACAAACCCCACAACAGTGCAAACAACATAACAGCGCAAACTTCCTAACTTTAAATTAAATATACCAAAACCACATCAAACAGGCTTTGGCGAATTCTGTCCATCAGGTCGCATTACATTGACATATATTACATTATAACGTCCAATAGGAGTTTTTACAGTATTTACAGGAGTTATCAATCGCTTGATGACACAACAAGATGGAGAAATAATGAGCAGTTAAAGCTTGTGCAGGATTGAAAGAAAAGCCTCTTGGTATTTCAGGTTAGGCCTTTTGAAACTCTGGCGGAAATGTCGGATGTAACATATAAACAGATAAACAAACAAACCAGCATCAACAAGGTTTTTTCCCCATTTTGGAATAAAGTGCTCATATCTTTCTGCGTCTTAATTGCAGGGCTCAATTAATTAATTGTTCATTTCTAGCAGATACACAGTGTTTCCATCTAACATTCATGCACTGAGATAGGTCAGCCTCAGTATTTCCCCTATAGCAGAAACCATGCTATTTACACACACCACTGGGCTTCGACAATATACACACATCATCACACATGTGCAGACACACATTCACAGCCTAATCTGCACATCAGGCTTTCAGGAGCCGTGTTTCGATTATGACTGAGTCTCTCGCTTTCTTCAGGCTAAGCTGTTTGTATGCAGATAACCACAAACAAAGAGGGCACATAATTGAACGCACGACATGAAATATGGAGACAAATGTGCAAAGACGTGTGCAGGACATGACACGCATTTAGATGGATGGTCGGATGAGCACAAACGCAGGAGGTTCAGTTAATGCTGGGGTTTGCCGCCTATATTCTGCCGGAGAGAAAAAAAAATCCCATCATGTCACACAAAAAATCGAAGGACATGTTTCCCAGCTTAAAGTGTAGTTAGTGTCATGTGTGTATTCAGTGACTGCGCCTCTCATTGCCTCTCAGTTGGCAGCATTGTTCTGTATGTAACATCCACAGCAGGCAAACACTCAAAAGGTCTTTGGAGCTCGAAACGCGGAAGTCTTCTCATGAAAAATAGATTTGCTCTATAAAAAGATCCGACAATCTATAGCCTCCAGTCTTTTTGAGTTGTTTCTACAAAAGTGGAAGTGATTTGGATGAGTATGCAGAGTAATGACACTCAGTGTCTCTATTACTATCTGACATGTAGGAGAGGGTCTGCACATTTTTTATCGAATGTTTTATACCTTAAAAAAGAGACTATAAAGCTATGTTTCATATTGTTGGAGTGGTTACACAGACTGCAAGATAGACTTGTAACAAACAACAAATGCATTAAAGATGATTTTTTTCAGCAAAATGTGGTTGGGGCAAAATCTAAGTTTAGTGGTTTTAAAAGAAACGTACCAGTCAAACACACAAGTGTTTTCATTTCCACGCTGAAACACCATGCAGCCAATCAGAAACATGCATTTATGTTGTGAAAATAAGAGGCAAAACAATGGTGATTGGAGTCTCAAGAAGCGCTCGTCCAAAACACTTCACAGTTGATACTGCACTTTCATGGGTCGTCAGCAATCCACACGCCAAGTCTGAAGTTAATCAGCTGAGCGGTTGTTGAGAAAATTGAGGGACACACAGAAATACAGACACATATTTCCTGATATATTTAGTGGGAGAAGCAGCAGAGTGGCCAGGTTTTTCAGTAAAAGATCCTCAAAGTAATTACAATATATCCAACAGCCACATGATAAAAAATATCACAAAATAATCTTTATCTAGTAAGCTCGGGAGGAGGTATAACCCGACGGTTTCTCAAAACAAAATGTCTAATGAAGTTTTTGCCGCACATAGGATTTGGATTCATTTTAGCTTGGAAATATGTGGGGACAGTATCATATAATAATACTTTATAAGAATACCTGTGAACCAAAACCATATGAAGATGTTAAATATGATAATACCTCTCCTTTGAAACAGAATAGAATAGAAGACCTTTGTCATGTCATGCTCCTCCCGTCAGGCAGACAGTACAGGGTTCCCCTCCGCAGGCACCAAGGTGTGAAACACTCCTTTGCCCTCTGTCTATCAAAGCCCCAAATACCACCTAAGCTGAAATATGTGAATGATGTCATTCATCACTGCTTTATATTGCACTATTTGTACATTTTATCTGTGTAGATGAAAGTGTGATGAATGTATTTGTTTTTTTTATAACTGCAGACACCGTGATGTCTGAAGCAAACTTTCCACTGGGACAACAAAGTCTATCTTTGGCTCAGTTACTTCAGCAGAGTTCCTGTGAGCCTGACTGAATAGTACAGTCCAGTGGAGGAGCTCTCCACGGTGCTGACTCTGAAATCAACCTTAAAGAGGCACATGCTCAGGAATGTACCTGTGTTCTCGCAGGTATTTGTGACTGTGCTAACCCGTAAGCCACCACCCGGTCTGAGGTCATCAGTCGTAGCATGTTTACGTTCCCCCCGTGCAGCTCACATCCAGTTCAAGACTCTGCTGCTGGTCTACAGGCTAATGGAAGGAGCAGCACCTTCTTACCTCCAAGCCATGATCAAACTGTAGCTCTCTGAATAGGCTTTTAGCTTGTGTTTCGGGAGGGTTGTACTTGTAGCACTTGTTCCTTTTTAGCTTGTATTCATGTATTGTTCGTATGTGTGCATTTAATGCCCTGTCCAGACTAATGCAGATATTTTGCCAAACAAACTTGTTCCTTTGCGTTTGGGCCTCTCATCCACACGCTAACGGCAATTTAAGTCCCTAAAATAGAGATTTTTACAAACGCCATCCAAAGTGCAGATTATATAAAAGGGAGCATATGGGAAACGATGATGTCAGAACTAACTTTACACATGCCCACAAATGCTTAAGCGCGTGCCAGAAACAGCAAAAACAATGGCGGCTTTATTCCGGTTTCTCTATGTTCTAGCACTGCTAGGTCTGATTAGAAGTTTGCAGCTATATTAAGCATCACTGCACCACCTCTCTGGTACTTGACGGATCAATGATGTAGACGCCACCTACTGGCCTGGCATTCTTGTTAGAGCCTTTTTAGTCGTATTTGTGTTCTCGTCTGGAAAGAGATATTTTGTCAAATGAAGGTCGTGTGGACAGTGATTTTTTTTAAACAGAGGGGAAAACATCTGTTCAAAGAAATATCTGCAGTAGTGGAGACAAAGCTTCAATGTGCATTATTTCATCTCTTGTGCTTTCTCTACCGTCTCCTTAATCTTGAGATGCCCCACTGGAACAACACAGAACTAATCACCATGAAAGTCATTGTTTGACTTTGAGAGCACTGTATGTATAGAGTTCATATTTATTATTAGTTTCTTGTTTATTGTTTAAGGCTTTGACCTTGATGAACAACTTCAAAACATGTTTCTGCGTCTGTTATTTAAAAGATATTTGCTACATGTCACTATGCAGCAGGATATGAATATTATACAGATTAAACATAACATAGCAAAATGGATACCTACAGCTGTGTTAGCTTTATTTTTATAACTTAATTTACTACCATCTTCCTGCTATAAAATAAAGAGCAATTATCTTAAATTACTAAATTAAGTCCTGTATGATCCTGTGGCCATGTACTACAGAAATGAAGCCTCTCTCTCCCTCTGCAGATCTAATCTCCCTCTCTCCTTCTCCCCACTAGACTGCTCTGACGAAATTACCTTCCCATATGGAGAATATTACTCCAGTATGCCATCTGTACTATCACCCTATCATCCCCTTGAGCGTATGACCATGTGTGTGAGTGTGTGTGTGTGTTTGTGTGTGTCTGTGTTTGAGTATGTGTGTGAGGACTAGAGCCTGTGGGAGAATGAGCAAAGAGAGATATGTGTGTGTGTGTGTGTGTGTGTGTGTTTGTGCATGTCTATACTTATGTGAATGAGTGAGAGTTTAATCAGTGCCAGTAATTCACAGTCTGTATCACTGCCATGATAAAACACAGTGTACCCTACCAACTCAGAGCTGATAGGTGTGGTTAATGCTCCTTTTCATGACTCACAAACACAATTATCATATCATGCATATACATATACTGCTGAGAAGCATGCACAGAACAGTGTGTTACATCACACAGCAGGTAAACATTGTTTGCTTTTCACTGAGAAGATAGATGCGATTATAATGGCGACAAAGAACTGTACGCACACACACACACACACACACACAAAGCGCCATGAGCTGTTATCTTTCTTTTCTTCTTTCTCTCTCTATCACAACCCTCCCTCCCTTTCAAGCAGACACCAAACACATCCCTGACCCAAATCTTCTGCCGTCTACCCTCACCTACTGCCTTACAAACACCAACAAAGCTGTCTGAGATGATATTCCTCAATATTTCTCTTAGGGAAAGAAAGGAAAGAAAGAAAGCAACAAACAAACAAACTTATAAATACTATTTCCAGAAAAAAAGAGGTTTTGTTACGAGAAAAGTTGTAACATTAGGAGAAAAAAAGTTGTAATGTCAGTCATGTCAACTGGTCAGGAAATCTTTATTATACCTTAGGCGCAATTTGTACAGCCAGCAATCAATGCATGACAAAACAGAAAAAAATGAATAAAATGAATAAATACATAATTATGTAATAAAGTCAGAATATTTCGGGAACAAAGTCAGAATATTTCAAGAAAGAAGATATGTTAAATAAGGATTGTGGAGCGTCTTGTTTAGTTATACTTAATCACAATTTTCACAAACCATGTGAGTGAAACTATCACAGGTTCTTCTTATTTCCTAAAGATGTTTTTGTTTCATTGATCCTCAGAAAATTAGGAACTTAATCTTGCACCTTTTTTCTCGTAATATCATGATTTTATTCTTGTAATACTACAAATGTATTCTTTAAAATTTCACCTTTATTGACGTAATATTTTGACTTTACTTTCGTAATATAATTTTTTCCAAATGTCTTTTTTCTTCAACATAACCCTAATACTTTGTGGTAAAGAAAGAAAGAAAGAAAGAAAGAAAGAGGCTGCAGAGCTAAATTAAACAAAGAAAAGTAATGGGCTCCGTCTTTTACACACTGAACACGCTATCACACCCATTTTCACGTTTACCTATGGGAGTTCTATATGTGTAATTACAAACTGTATTTTGAAAGCTTTTTCAATCAAGGGCTTGAGAGCAGAGTGTCTCCCTCCAGCTGCCCAACCGACACAGACAATAATAGCTGCTAATGAACGGTGTTCAACTTCTTGAATTAAACCACAGTTTAATGGACAGCAGACAGATGGATGGATGGACACAGGCTATAAACAGAATCAGGCTATAAACAGAATCAGGCTATAAACAGGCTATAAACAGAGGCAGAATCCTAGACATACAAATTCCTCTTCTTGTGATATTTTAGATAATTAGAGAGCCAGCAGATTAATGTGGAGCGGACAGTGAGCAGTGCCCTCTACCTTGAGGAATTCAGAGGGAGAAGGGAAAAAAACCAAACAACAGCAGTGGAGTCCTGCGGGCAGTTGGTGATCCCATTTAGCACGCCCCCTCTGGTGACTCGTCCAACTAAAAAGGCCCCAGATGGGAAGACTTTGACCTTGTTCTGAACTCAGTCTGCACTGCCAAGAGGTAATGTGGCTGCTCAGCTAGTTTACATTTCCCAACTCTCTCTAAATGGAGTCATTGGAGTCACACTTCAGTTTATTTTATATGATAGTCCTCAATCACGTTATAAAAAAACTTTATTCACTGTGACTGGCTTATGATAAGTTTCAGAATTACAATTCTCAGCATTAAAAGAAGGAGCTGGAGAATCGGTGACTGGAAACGAATGTAAGCCCCCAGATCATGAGCAGGGTGACCATTACCACTGGTGGAAGAAGAATTCAGCAACTTCACTTAACTTAACTTTTATTTGTTTGCTTCTTTTTTGACTTGCACACAGAGCCCAACCCTCATGGGTTTATAAGAAAACAACAGTAAAGTTGCAGAAGTCCATCAATTATTTTACAGCTCGGTCTAAAGTAAAATATTCAGCCTTTTTTCCCGGAGCCTCGCAAATAAAATCTGCAAAAAAACAAAAATTCCCTTCCTGAAGCACAAATCAAGCCTTTCAAAATCATCCAACCAAAACATCAGCACACTTGGAGGAAATTTTACTAAAAACAGAACATCACTTAAGTCCTTATACACAGGACACTAAAACAAAATTCAACCTCATTCTCAACTTCGCTGAGCTCACTCATCAAAACACAGTCTGTGTTCCTCTGGAGTGGAGCCAGTCTCCAGGGCTACTGGGTCCTGAATGTAGCTGTACATGAGGATCAGATATTCTTTATGGGACAATAAGTTTTGGTAATTTAGTTTTATGCCATATATCAACAGACCATTTTTCTCTATACACGAGTAACACGTTGCACTGAATCTCCATAATACTAATACCAAAAGTAGTAAAACCACTGTATAAAATCACACATATTACTAATGAAAATAAGCAAAATGATTATAAAAATGATCTCTTATCCATACTGAGAGTGCACGCCTAGTGATATATTCTTTATACCTTATTGTTTTTTAAAGTATTAAAGTATATTTCATGTTTTTGCTGGCCAAGGCACAGTTACTGTCTAATCAGTTACTGCACTGTTTAAGTTTAAATCTAAAATAATACTTGATATTTGACAAAGCGATCATACAGTATATTCAGTAAGTATGTGAAATCATTAGGCCCCTGCACAACCAATGTTTTTTTATTCATGTTTCAGGCAACCCTCAGGAAAACATACATGCCTTGCCTACGCTCATATGCTGAAGAGAAATCCCAACGAGACACACTGTGGAACGTTAACATTGCATATCCAAGCACCAAGAGCCACACGCTTCTGAAGCAGGACCCAGCCTTCTGTCACCCTTCACTGTGTTGTGCTTCGACGTGTTTCTGTTTGATCACAGAAGTTTAAAAAAAAAAGAGTAAAACACTCAGGAGCCTCCTTGTGAGGCAGCGAGCGGTGCTGTGTCTCACTGCTGTCTCAGATGTACCAGAGTCATGAGGCCGAACAAGAGAGACGTGGCTCAGCCAGGAAAAACCTGCTGGGTGTGTAAAACACACACTAGTCATGGAACACAGACTATTGCAAATATCCTCCTGGCACAGACGTACAGACTCGTCTGTGGTTTGTGTTGTGATAAAGGGATTTTCTTCATGTCTCTATACTTGTGAAGATGAGAAGGCAGACACAGACACACACAGACACACACACACACACACACACACACACACACACACACACACACACACACAGAGTGTCAGAGGTAAAAATAGAAGCAAGGGATTGTCCATCCATCACTGTCTGTCTGAAGACCCAGATCGATTGTGGTGCGTGTGTATATGTGCATGTGTGTGTCTTTGTGTACGTGTGTGTTATTTGATGCACTCCACTACCTCAGCAAGACGAGCCAGAATGTGAGTGGGCAAACCGTGATGTGACTTTTGAAACACAGAAACACACTCTCTCTCTCTCTCTCTCTCTCTCTCACTCAGTCATTCACACACACACACACACACACACACACACACACACACACACACACACACACACACACACACACACACACACACACACACACAGACATTGGCATGAACACAGAAGGTAAACTGGTGAGCTTAAGAATACAAATGCTGTCAGGTAAGAATTGTATGTGTGTGTGTTCATACATTCATGAATACCTTCCTTCTTCTTAATGAGTGTTTCTCTCTAGTCATACAAGGCCTCTTACAGCTGTGATCTCTTTAGTAGCTGCTTTATTTCCTGCTCTGTCTCTTCCTATTTGTAAGTGTGATGAATTACCTCTTGGTTACAAAGGAATCCAACACAATGAATACCAATGGGCCATTGAAAAAATGAATTGGTTCAAGGCCAACACTGGCTTTAAGGTTTGAAATACACACACGCATACAATTATTGTGATAATAATTCAGCAACGGATGACCTGAACCTGTGTGGGTGGTTTTTGGGTATTTTTTGTTTGCAATTGTCAGTTTGGTTGTGTGTGTGTGTGTGTGTGTGTGTGTGTGTGTGTGTGTGTGTGTGTGTGTGTGTGTGTGTGTGCGTGCGTGTGCGTGTGCGTGTTTGTGTGTGTGTAAAGGTCACACCTCTCATCTCTAAGTGAGCCTCTGTGAGAAAGACTGAGTGGCAGCACTCATCAATATTAACTAATGCCCTTCCTTTCATCCGCATCATAAATCCATGGATACGAACACATACGAGGATATAGGGATAAGAATTTGTGTGTGTGTGTGTGTGTGTGTGTGTGTGTCTACGTATTACAGAGAGAGAGAGAGAGAGAGAGAGAGAGAGAGAGAGAGAGAGCGAGAGAGAGAGAGGTGACCATTATAATTAAGAAGAAATGTCAAGTAAAAAGCAGAAAACTGCTTTTTCAAATATATTATTCAGAAAGCGGTGGGCAGACAAGTGAGACAACAGCAAAGCGCAATATTGTGTTTATGATTATGTGCAAGTGCATGCATGTGCTTCTGGGTGTAAAAAAGCAAAGAGCGGGGAATGAAAGAGAAAAAAGTCGAGCAAGTGGAAACGCTTTGATCAGGACATGAAAACAATGGCAGCTAAGCCGAGACAGTGAAGAACAACAAAAAGACGTCGCAGACAATTACTGCGAACAGCGCTCCATTCACTATAAGCATCCCTGTGTTTTGCTACGGCGATGCGTAACACTTAAAATCCACTGTCATCTCTTCTCATGCTTTTCATCTCCCAAACTCCAGAGCGTGAAAAACAAACAAGGAGGAAACAGACCTTTTTTTTTCTTTTTCTGTTTACGGCACAGCCATCATACCCAGTGGGGAAATAGAGGTCTTAATGAAACACATTAGACAGGCTGAGGCTCTTATGTGTGGGGGTGTGTGCGTGCAAGTGTGTAGGTGTGGGTCAGCTTGTGTGTTAAAGACACACAGTCTGCCTTTTTATCCAAGTGAAGTTGCATTACCTTGAGGGAACAGTGGTATTCACTGAGTTGTACTGCATGCGCTAATAATATCATTCACTCTTCATTAGTACGGAGGGCTGAACAAACAGCTGTAGAGGAAGCAGCCTGACCTGAAATTTATATGTAGATTGAAAAAAATTCTTCCTGTTTGACCACAGCCGGTTAATAAAAGTGTTTTCTCTATGAACCAGACAAAGCACCACAGCAGGTTGTGGGAGGATTCAACTCAGCCAGCTTCAGGCGTAGGTCGTCTATAAAACCTGCGAAAAGACTCACTCTGTCTCCTCTCGCCTCAAGGAACTGCAGAATCACAAAAAAGAATTCATTAATGACGTTCAGTGCAGTTTTAGTATCAGCATGAGTCTCTAAATGGCTTCATTGGCGTCACTATAACAAGTGATGGTTTTTGTGCGTCTACAGTTTATGAACAAATATTACTAGCTGATATCTGCTGTAGAAACATATTTGGGATGTTAGATCCATGTTAATGTACCACAATTGTTTGGTTTAAATGTCATTGGAGGCATTGGGGTGTTTTTAGTGACATAAGCCTACATATATGTCATATGTGGTGGCCACTTGGGCTCCGTGTAATTTCAAGCTGAAAACACAACACTGGCCTATTGTCAGCTTTTAAGATTCAGATCTGCAGCAGAACAATTATTAAATTTGAGTTGTGTTTCTGCCGACCTGATGAACATAAGTTCAATATTCATTCTCTTTTTAGCTCTCCATTGTTTTATCAGGGGACTATCTGGCTCTTGACACGCTAAATCCTCCACATGCAGCTAGTTGCTAAGCGAGGTTGTTTGGTGGTGGAGTGCACGTTGTGGTGTTAGAGCTGAAAGAAACTGGTGGGCAAAACTGATGCAGGGAGAGCGATGACTGTTTCCGAAACAATGAAGTAAAAGACAAAAGCTATGCAGAACTGAGGGGATCTGCAGAGACAGGTGAGAATGTACTTGTGATTCATAACTATACAAGACCCCTGTTTGATTAGAGGGTGTTTAACTTTTTTTTTTTTTTATAAATGTCACGACGGAGAGATGTCCCAAATGATTAACTCTACATAAGCTTTGGCCCTGAAGGGTCCAAGACGGTTCAAAGCAGTGGGTGGTAAATGTAGAATTTTATTTTAATAAATGTGGTATTAAATGTAATATTAAAACCAACATTTATGTATTCCGTCAAAGATTTTTTTTTAATTACAATTAGTTCACAGCTCAAAAAGCACATTTAAGTATCACACTGTAAGTAGCACTGTGTTTAAAGAACAAAACATGGGGAATACTGTGTACGCTCAGCAACAACTAGGTCTCACATATTGTGAAAAAAGGACACACAATCGTTAATAAAGAACAAAACATGCTGTTGACAAATATTATTGAATACAATAGTCTAATGCTGCCGATGCATCGCAGCCCTCAGCACTAGTAGTGGCAGCAGAGATTTTAATGAAAGACGTGAGACGCACTGAGAATCAGTCGGTTTTATCACACCACTAAATTAAATCTGATTACCTGGAGCAAACCTATTCATTTGGACATGGTCTAACAGTACTGCTTGATGTTTGGTCATTACCGCTGAGGCTAGAATGAAACGACACAACAGAGCGATTCTTCAGGGAGCATTTACAGGACTCCACATGAGCAGTAATATACACGCGCGCGCACTGGAAATAGCATGTCGGTCGTCACTAGTGATCAAAGGAATAAAAATAAGGAGTGAAAACGAATACTGTGGTGAGATACTCAACAACTAATGCCACATATTAAGCTAAAGTACATTTAGCGTTAATTAAGACTCAATCTTGGGCAACAGCCAATGTTTTGGGGCTAGTAAAGAAAAATCAACAGTCTACCTCTGGTTTGTATAGTAAGCATGTTTTCTATATTTAAATAGAGTCCTGGGTTTTTTACATTACTCCTAGTAGTTGCGGGTTGCGTTTGTGAACACTTGGCCTTCAAGTGAAGGGTTTCGGTACTGCTGAAACACAATCCGTGAGTAACTCGAATATTTCATGACAACGTCCAGATATTTCTCTGCAGAAACAAATCCTTCACTGCCAATACAGTTGGGTTTTCCTTACTACAGCTTTACTCTGCTACAGTACTCCACACAATGAATTAAACTGATTATGAGAAAGATCTGAAAGCAATAGCTTCATCAGTCTTCACAATTCGATTCTAAGATGTTTAAAGAACATTTAGGAGGCACTTTAGGGGGAATACATTCTTGGGAAACTAGAGGTGCAGTGGCTGTAGTCAAGCCAACACATTCACTTTCAGTCCTTAAGCATTTGAAAGCTAATTTTGCAGCATTTACATGTGTATAACCTCTATAGCTTTGCAAGTTTGTGTGTGTGTGTGCATTTGAGAGAGAGAGAGAGAGAGAAAGAGAGAGAGAAGTCAGACTCTCACTGATTTCATAACTTGCAGTAGCCGAATTACAGCATTTTCTGTTTCCTTCCTTTCATCCTCTCCGCATTGTTTGTCCTGTCTGTGCAGCTCTGACAACTAGGACGTCAGACGAACTCCTACAAGTAAAACAACAACACTGCTGCGAAGTCGAGTCCAGATACTCTGTAAAACTGCTAGTTTTGAAGTGGTTAAATTGACTGGATGAAATAAGAGCCGTTTAATTCAAGAGGCAGCTTTGAACCTCTTCATCAGTGGAGCTGCCATCTCTGCAGCTTGCAGGCGCAGGATTCACGACACGATGTGAGATGCAGTGTGCATAGAAATATATCTACCGAGCTGCAGTGCTTCTCTGTATGTACTGTTGCTCTTTACCACATGTGTTTCATGTGATCAAATTCACCACTGAATTTGATCATATAATAAAGCGATCAAAACACAGTGTTATCACTAACTGGTGACAGAAAATAAGGCTCCAGTAAAGGCATCTGTGAACAGGCAGTTTGAAATCAATCCATTATTACCTCTCTATTACTCTGAAACATATACCCTGATGCGTCTTGATGCCAGGAAAAGCCTTGAGGGCCTAGTCGGAGTCACCCAGCACTTTCCGCAGGACGGTAACATGAATAAACGAAGGCTCGCCGCGATGTAAATCTCTGTTCCTTTGCCACGGTTTCAGATATCATTTCATTCTATTTCCCCCAGTGTGGCCATTAAAAAGACGTATGACCATGCAAAACGTCAGCGATAAAGATGACGGTACAGTGCTATTATCGAGCGTCTCAAACCATCTACAAGATGACTGAGCTGTTTAATGAAAGTAGTGGCCTCGGAAAGGGTACAGAGGAATGCTGCATGTAGGGAAGTCGGAAATATATATGGACAGGTTGGCAAATTAATGTACACATGTGAAAGAGAGAGAGAGAGAGGGAGGGATGTCAAATTAATTGTATTTGTGTTTGTGTGTGGGTGGGTGGGTACCACAGATTTGTAGCAGGGTGTACAACAAATCTATTTGATCAAAGCTCAAAGCGTGGACATGTAGGGAGGATGTGAAAATGTGTTTGTGTGTGTGTGTGTGTGTGCGTGTGCGTGTGCGTGTGCGTGTGTGTCTTTAGAGTCATTAACACCTTTTTTAATTAACAACTAAATCACCACAGAGGCATCCATTTACTTGTCAACACAGAAATAGAGTTGTGTGAGTGTTTTTCTACTTGGCATCTTTAACACACAGCAAAGTGCTAAGAGACATCAAAGATGAAGAATCCCCTGAAAAAACAACACAACACAAACAAGACAACAGAGCTGTAGGAAACGATAATGTCGACAAACTCAAATTGTGATTGGTCAGTGTGTAAATGGAAGTAATTGTACGACAATTCATCTGAGAGTCTATGGCTTCACTTCCACACAATTTTGTCTTTGTTTCCCGTAATTCTGTTTCACACAAGGACTCTGCCCCCCTGTGTTCAACGCACAGAATGCATTTCTTTTACAGATAGATAGATCTGTATTGTGGAATATGAACCTTGAGCAATATTGGTAAGTTAAAGCAAATTGCTAATGTCGATTATATTATCACATGAATGAATGTGAATGATGTAATAATAAATTTGGTTAAATATTTGCGAGAAAAATAATATGATTGAACTGAACAACGTGTTAAACTGGCTGAACATTTTTTAATATTATTTATATTTAATAATACAATTACACAGTTTGACTATGAACAACATCAAACAACTGAATTAAATAAAATAGCCGCTTCGCTAATGACTTTTTAGTCTCACTTCCTGTCTACCTGTACTTCCAAAGTGCAAACAAAGTGACCAAAATCCACCGAAAATATTTTTCAACGTACATGGAGGCAAAGTCTGAACCAAAAGAAACAAGAGGGGAGTAACATGTCAGAGATCACGGAGGTGACCACAGGAATAGATACACGTCCAGTTGACCCGCACACCGACACAGAGCTATGTGGAAACTTCTTAAAGGGGAAATGTGTAATAACATACTCTATTACCTGAAGGTTGGGGTGTCCACAACTGGGTCTAAAATTTATTCAGACTCTTTATCTCCAACACATCTCCAAGTAGATTTTGCCCTTAACTCCAAACAACAGAAGGACAAGAAAAGACTGAACGCTCCAGGAGATTCTGACTCCAACAGCTTCACTCAGTCAGATAATCAGGTGCAGCCTACATCTAGATGCAATCTGTGGCAGTCAATAATACATAAACGGTATAGATTTGTGAATGATTCACTATTGGCACAATCTATTCTACCTCTAGATGACAAATGAGGTTATGCATCACCGCAATAATCAAGCTTCTAAACCACCACACCACACATCATCATTATTATAGGCATGGCTGTGCAGTACAGTCCACAATAGAATAGAATTTATCATTTGTCTTACATTGAAAAAAGAAAATCAAATTAAAAAAAAAAATTTCAACTGGTAATGATAATAAGTTTGCTCAACTAAAACGTTTTTTTACACAATTGACTCTAAATTTAAAAAAAACTTTCATTTGTGTGTTGCCAATTGAAATATTTTAAGGTTATTAAACATTTTTATCTCGTTAGTGTGGCTTTAAAAAGTAAAATAACATATCATCCTACAGCCGTAGCACATCATCATCATCATCATCATCATCATCATCATCATCATCATCATCCTCCTCCAGTCTCTCTGGCACCACAAACCACCTCTTTGTTTGAATTGCTTTTCTCTCCATTTTTTTCTCCTCCGTCCCTTATTCCCAATATCACTTTCTTCATCACACTCATCACCCATGCACCTCAGTGACACACGCATGGACATAAATGTCACTGCACATGCACACACGCACAAACAGACACACACACGTGCACACACACACACACACATTCACTGCAGCTTTTGATGGTGCAGATTCATGTGCCTTATTTTCTATGAGCCAGTGAATAGAGTAACAGTCGTGAGCCCAGTGGAATACTGTGCTTCTCTGGCAGAGGTACATCAAACAGTCACACACACATACACAGACGTACACATCTACAGCGCACAGATATCTATATACTACAAAACATAAAGACACAGGGGTATCCACGTGCACACAGGAAGCAACAAAGGAAGATAGACAGCGGCAGCGGATTTATGGATGTGTGACCCTGGGAGAGAAAAAGGTTGTATTCCTCAGTGAATAGGAAAAAGCAAAGGGGACCAGGGATTTTTATGATCCGTTCACGCTTCCTGAATACTAGAATAGAGAGGAACTGGCCAAGGTCAGAGGCAGAATTCCCTATTCTAATTCGGAGCGTTGCTCAGCACCCGGAGCAAGAGTCAGGGATTAATTTAGAGATCCATTCACCACGCCTGTGAGGAGAAGATGGACAGTAAAATATGACAAAGAATAGGAGAGCAGAGGAAGGAGACAGAGTCCGTAGAGATGAGGGCGACACGGGAGAGGGTGAAAGACAGAGAAATGGAGAAAGATATAGTCTCCTGCAGAGAGAGAGCAGGAGGTTCACATGGAAGAGCTTCATTTTCACAATACCTCTCTGGTGGTCCAGTAACTCTGTGTGTGTGTGTGTGTGTGTGTGTGTGTGTGTGTGTGTGTGTGTGTGTGTGTGTGTGTGTGTGTGTGTGTGTGTGTGTGTGTGTGTGTGTGTGTGTATAAGGTACGAGAGAAAGGTAAACAGACAATATATAAGAAAGTAGAATCTCTGGAAAAGGACAAATAAAAGAAAGTTAAAGTAAAACGAGAAAACACACACATACACACGCACACGCACACACATAACTTGCACTGCTAACTTAGTGAGGACACTCATTGGCATAAGGCATTCCCTAGCGTATTACACTAACTTTATACATCACAACTAAATGCTTGACCCTAAACCTTGACCGGCCAAAAGGCTGTACATAAAGATGGATGACGCGTCTCCATCTATGGATTGAATAATTCTATGTCCCATCCACTAACAAAGAGGAGGCTGGATTTATGACCTATACTTTAGCCAGCCATGCTTCACGTTCACTTTTGGGGAACAATCATGTTGTCCATCTTTATTTCCAGACTATGACATGTACAGGTATGACGGACAGAGGGAGAAGAGAGAAATAGAGGGAGAGGGAAGTGTTAGCACTCACAGATAAACACACAAAGCTACAGCTAACCACATAAAAAGCATTTAGATTAGTGGGGCTTTCACCAGTGTGAAGACTGACAGTTACAACAAGAGACGTTAAGTCAGACTCAAGACACATCTCACAGTCCTGGAAGACAAAAGAATAACGATGATTGGTCCAACAATCTTAGCTATGACAATCAGTTCGATCATTTACAGTAAATTGGACTGATTTCAACATGAGCCAACAATCTATTAGTATCTCAGTGCTCTCTGACGTCACTCACCTTTGGCTCTGAGCCCTCATGTGTTTCAAATGAAGACATAAATCTTTAAAACTGGGTCATGAATACATTTTAAACAGGATATCTAATTTCCTCAAACATACAAGGCACTTTGGCTTTTAGCAAACTTTACTCCAACAGGGATAAATTGTCTTTATATTTCATCCACATTCGGTGCATTGATTCTTGAGTATTTACAACAGCAGGACGTCGTATATGAGAGTGACTCAGAAAACCACAGTGGCCAAATATATTGTGGGATACTGGTGCATGTAATAATAATAATAATAATAATAATAATACATAATGCATGTATACATCTTATCCCGGTTTCTGACCACGAACTGCGCAATCAGCACACAGTTAAAAATAACCAGGATATACACGGCAGAAAACCGGGATAAGCCTCATAACTGGGATACTGGTAGGCAAATAAACACAACAGGCCATGTTGACGTTGGCCTGTTAATGTGATTTGCGGACACTAACAAATTATTGCTGACCTTGTCCTTTCTGCATCTTTCCTTCAGAGTAGCTTAAGAAAATATATTCCTCACACACAGTGTCACATACTAATTCTGTAACATGTTGTTCCAACTCTTCATAGGAGCCTTGTTGTTTACTCTTGCTTAAATCTTAAAACCCAAGACCTGCCAAATGTTTTTATGGCTGCACCGTAAAAACATTCACAATATCTTGCACATGGTAAAGCATGATTTCTTTCTAACTAAGCCACTGACAGGTCCCTGCGGTTTAAGTGGATAGACTGTAATAGAAATAAGGTTGAGAGAAGAAAGAGAGGGCAAAGTTTCTGTCGTCCATTGTAACATATCTCATTCAGCTAAAGGTGTGGGCGCATGATTATAAAACACCTGCTGGATTGTTTTTTACTCACAGAAATGATTGTGTCTAACCTTTTCCCCTCGGCACAGCCCTTCCCTCATCACAAGTGAAAATTCATCCCCTTCCCCTGACGTTACAAGAAAGCCACCTGATGTCAACCTTCCCTCACACACTGATCCACGGGATGCAGCATGGAAGGGTTCTTTTTGAGTGGGAGGAGGCGCACGGTCTATTAACTCCAACCATTGAAGGTTCATTCATGTGGCCCGACAGGGCAGTGGGTGGGAGACAACAAACATGGAAATATCACTACGCTGTTTGATTTGATTTATGATTGTTTGTGACTTGCATTTGGCTGCATTAAAATCCTCTAACCAGACCTTCCAGGGATGTAAGATCCCTAAATTCATTTTAATAATACATAAAACAACACAAATCAACAGCCACGTGATATTTAAAGTCTTGTGGACTTCGAGGCCCTTTGAGGTGAACCGTTTCTTGTTCTTTTCAGTAGCCTTGTTTGACAGTAGAGCGACTTGTGTCCGCTTTCCTATACAACTTGGAGGAAATTGAAGTATCCTGTCTAACACACTGATGCTATACCATAAGGAGAAGGACTGCACTGTTGTGATATACTGTATTGATTCTGTTCCTGCTCTGTACTTGACATTGACATTGAGTTGTTAAAGTTTGATGAGATATGGAGGTAAAACATCAGAGTGTAATCACTTTCACAAAAGCAAGATAGGAAAAAGTAAGACCAACCATATGACAGTGTTGACGAGGGGATGCGGTGCAGTCGTATGGTCTGAAGGACACGATAACACAATATGATGCGATACAATACAATGTGAAATTCAGCTTGTCAGCACAGAACAAAAAGCCCTTTGCCACACACACCCTACAATGATGAAAACCACTGAACAACTTGAATTTTTTCCCAGCAAAGGACAAACAGATTTTTATGTCCTCACGCTATTTTCTTTAATCAACATAACCCCCTCACAGAGCTGACCTTGATCTCCCTCCCATGCGTAATGCGCACACAGGAAGGACAGGTGATTTTGCAGTCTCTTTCACTTGTGTTGCCCAGTTCGTAAACGTCTACAGCTGCTTTTATCTGGATATAACTGTCAAAGCCTGTACACACACTTAACTCTATGTCTCTGATAAATCTATGTATGTAACCAAATAATTACATCAGTGGCCAAAGAAGTGTTTTCAGTCATCAGGCATTACATTGAAAATAGGCAATACTATTGTTTCTGAGGTGTATATGTGTTTGATAGTCTATATCTTTTATACTTGAGGGTAGGGCTGTAATTAACATGATTTCCAGATGGGTTACATATATAAAATAAAGCAATTACTTCTTTGTAATTATCCTTTTGACATTGGCATTATTTCATCTTCAGTTTAATGTTCTTTGTACCAGTTTAAAGGCAACAATACTTCTCACTAAAGTCAGTTTCCCACAGAATGGCCATCACTGTCTGGCAGACGATCACTTTTTGGCACAGCACCTGTTGTCTCTGCCACCACACAGTGATCATTCATCTCCCCTCATGCAGCACTTCTCTCACCAGGAAGCAGATGAGCAAGAGAGTTACGCAGAGGGCATCCTGTAGAGATTGTTGCCACCATAAACATAAACAAAAAGGGGAAAACACTCAGGAGCACACACACACACACACACACACACACACACACACACACACACACACACACACACACACACACACACACACACACACACAGAGAGAGAGATACAGCTAACCACTGTTAAGGCATTTAGATTATAGTGGCTTTCACCAGTGTCACTCGGCAGATGTCAGAAAACAAATAATCAATTCTCTTCTGTCACGTGAGGACACAGACAGTTGCAAATAACTGTTAGACTGTAATTAAAAGGCAAGACACTGAACATGTCACAGTCCTGGAAGATAAAAGAATAATGAATAATCTTCTTTGTGATTACAAAATATAATCAGATGATCATTTTCAGTAAAGTGTGCAGCTTTCAACAAGTGCTGGTGCAAGTGGCACCCAAGTGGCACACAAGTGGCACCCAAACCACCAGACTGTTAGAATAGAGTTATTGTAACCTGCTTCCACCAGCCATGTGTGTTACTATGGAAAACAAATGACCATAATCCCTGTGAAGAAATTCACACTACAGTGTAAGAAAAGTGCAAGTGTGGGATGAGCTGAAAGCAGAGAGCGCTGAGAAAGAATATTAAATAAGCATAAAATCTATTTGAGATAATGTTGTTGACGAAAAAATGTCCCAGCGTGTCATGTTTGTTAGTTCTTATTCTTTCATTCATTAATATTCTAACACAAAACAGACCAATGTCTGTTGTACAATGTGTCAAAGCAAGTTGAAACTAAGTATTCAAAGTCTAAATGGGCCAAAGACTTCTCAACTAGTTCAACTCCTCCAACTAGTTGACCTCCACCAAGGACATGTTGTTTTTTTTGCTGTTTGTCTCTAAGCAGGATGCACGGAAACAACTGAACCAATTTTCTTGAAACTTGGTGGAAAAGTGGGGTACGGGCCAAGGAACATGAACAATGGGGGCTGATGTTTTATCACTGCGAGATGGACGTTTTTTTACATTCTCAATGATTTCCCAGGGAATAATTCATGAATCGTGATGACAATATCAGGCATATTAAGGAAACTGATATTTATGAGTGTGTGCAATTTGGTGCGGCGTGATTCAATTTAAGGGGACTGTTGGGCCTTGGCAGAAGAATACTCTCTATTAGGTGCCATTCTAGTCCGTGAAATGTTTTTGAGGCATCATGAGAAACCCGATGCGGTTTTCTATGACATCACTAACATTAATTATTTAACAGGAATTCATATATAATGTGACAAATATTATCATCTCAGGCGGCAGGGTGGTGTGTTTTTTAGCACTGTCGCCTAAAAGCAAGAGGGTTTCCGTATCTGATCTTGGTTCTACCGTGGTCTTTCTGTGAGTTTGAATGTTCTCCTTGTGTCTGTGTGGGTTTTCTCCAGGTGCTCTAACTTCCTCCCACTGTCCAAAGATATGCAGACTGGGGATAGTTTAATTGGAGACTCTATATTGACCGTGTGAGTGTGAATGGTTATTTGTATGTCGGTCCTGTGATACACTGGCGACCTGTCCAGTGTAAACCCTGCCTCTCACCCAATGTCAGCTGGGATTGGCTCCAGCTCTCCCCACAACCCTCGAAAGGTTAA
Organism: Hippoglossus hippoglossus; assembly: GCF_009819705.1. Lineage (NCBI taxonomy): Eukaryota > Metazoa > Chordata > Actinopteri > Pleuronectiformes > Pleuronectidae > Hippoglossus > Hippoglossus hippoglossus. Next base: position 17,043,607 of record NC_047163.1, on the reverse strand, counting down.
GTGGTATAGATGACGCATGGATGGATTATTATCTCATAATATACATTTTTGTTTATTATAACATTTTTCAAACTTCTGTTCATCTCTTGGCTGCCCACAGCAGCCTTGTAAACACTGACTTGCTAGTACAAACAGTCCCTCTCGCAGGCTTCCAGATCGAGAGGACGTGTGAAGGATTGGATCTCGAGCCCCAAACAACAGACGGGGACAGTCATCCTTCAAAAGATCAGCCAGGACACAAGTACCAACTGTTCCCCTCCGCTCTGAACACAAAGGACTCATTTTCACCGCTGCCTGCAACAGTTTCTGAGACTAATTTTATAGTTGTAATAAGCTGCAGCATTTTGTGATGGGCCACATTATCTTTTTTGCAGATGGGATGGATGGTGCTAAGTGGAAATAAATGAGAATAACATATGGACGGGCAAAAAGTATGAATAAAAAACAGTGTGGGGCCATAATTGTTGGCAAACTTAATCAGTGACATCGCCTGAACATTACAGCGACATGACACAGAAAACTCAGCTGCTGTATTGTGCGTGACAAAGATAATGAAATCGTAATCTTATCACTTAAATAACTTGGATTCCTCATTAGACCAATCTTTATCCAGCAGCGTTGTGAGAGTAGAATAGATAGAGACTGAGAAACAAATATGGAGAGGTAGTCCCACAGAGGTAGAGAGAAAGAAAGAGGTACATATTTGTTTAATTCTCACTTTGAAAACTTACATGCGTTGGTGACGGCGAAGCTGTTGGCGGTCTCTATGTTGTCGACATGCGGGACCAGGTTAAAGGGCGCTTCCGTAGCATTTGGGCTGGTGTTGTGAAGGAAGATAGCAAGTCGAAACGCTGTATACTCCTGATCAGTATTCCTAATGAACAACCCGCCTGGAGAGAGGGACAAAGAGAGAAGGGGCAAGGAGGAGATGAGCATGACGGAGAGGAGAGGAAGTGAGTTATTGTAGGGCAGAGAGGGGTGGGGTGGGAGCGTGGCGAGAGATGGAGAGACGGACAGGGGGAAGAAGAGTAATGCGGGGAGAGAAAGACAGATTGGGAGGGAGGGCAGAGGAAAACAGAGGAGGGGGAGGGAGAGAAGAATGCCAAGATCTTCATTAGCTTTGTCACAAAAGGTAATTTGTCTTTCAGCACATCCTCACTCTCACACACACACACACACACACACACACACACACACACACACACACACACGCATATAAACATGAGTGGAGACACACTTGCACACACTTGATACCCACACTGTGCATTTCACTGATGAAACTGAAGAAAAAGACAGAGATAGAGAGAGAGAGAAGAGAAGAGAAGAGAAGAGAAACAACTAAGCCGACAGGAAGGCAGTCAAAGAGATAATGAGTAGGGGAGAATATAAAAGAAATCAGAGGAGGAAGGCCAAATCAAAAAGTGTCAGCTAAATAAAGGAGTCGCGCCGGGCCATAAAAAAAAGAAAGGGAAAGGGAGGTGAGTGCTAAGTGTCAGTTGGCCTTTAAAAATGAGAATATACATCAATATGGTCCATCTGACAGAATAAGAATGAGAGGGGAGAAAAGAGATGATAAGAAATAGTGAAGGTGACGTTAGAGGTTTTAAGAGGATGAGGTTAGGAGAGGTAAAACTTGAAAGAAAAAGACAGAGATCTGGTGTCCTTGGTAAAGAGTGGCAGATCAATGCCACAGTTTGAGAAACGCTTTTACACATTTTGGAATCATCTCAGGCCCAATCAATGATTTCAATGTAGTTGGAGCTGACATCAATAAAAGAAAATACAAAATAGCAAAACATGCAAAATGAATTCAGGCAATTGGCAAGGTTGCCTGTGGTTCAGGTGGTGAATGGGTTTCCCACTAACCAGAGGGTCGGCAGTTCGATGCCATTCCGCGTGCAAAATAGTCTTTGGGCAAGATACTGAACTGCATATTGCCTCAGCAGTTTGATGTATGATAGATACTCTGTTTGAATGTGCGTGTGAATGGGCGACTGGCAAAACTGTACTGAAAAGACCTTTGAGTGGTCATCAACACTAGAAAAGCTCTTTCATAAACTAAAAGGAACTGTTGAGTGAAAAAGCGATGTATGTGAAAAAGAATGATGTTCGTTTGTAACGCTAACAACACACTTCCACATGCACTTCCACATACTCCCTGCAGTACTTAGGACGGAAGTGAAACGATGTCTGATGTGACTTAAGTTGAAGTGAATCAGACTCTGCTGGATCACCCTGCAGACTGTGAAGCCTTGGCATTGCATCAAGAGAGAGGCGAAAGTGAGGGAGGGGACGAAAGACAACCAGGCTGGAGTTGGGGGGCAGGACATATTGACTGAAGCATTCGTCAATACATAACCTGTCACTCACCTGTCTGTCTGCATGTGTCTCATTCATGCAGAGTTCCTCCTTGCTTTATGTGTGTCTCTCTGAAACATCTCTATGCACCTCACAGAGGCCAGACACTGAGCACACACACATGTACACACAAACATATGTTGCATATGTGTGGGTAATGTGCAAAGCATGTCTTGCACTTACTGATTAGTTAACAGCAAAGTCTCATGTTTATAGGTACGAACTTGGATTGCAGTAAAACATGTTTTTGTTTTAGGGTTGGATTTTCACATTAGAGCGTGCACACGCACACACACACACACACACACACACACACACAAACACACACACATTCACGGCCATGCCTGTGTCCCAACATGACTCGGTATTGCACCAGTCGTTCAAATAAATTTCCCAAACACCCTCGTCTGTGTCAGTGTCTGCCTCTATCACTCTCTTTCTCCTACGCGCACACATAGACAAAAAGGCAACTGCTTGTGCCTCCACTGATATTAGACTTGTGTGCAATGCAGAGATATGCAAATGACTCCTCAAGTGAACTGCTGGGAAGCCAAGTGAGTGATCAAGTACATTTAAGCGTTTTATGGGGGGCGGTCAGTGGGCAAGATGGGAAGCGTGGATGGATGTGTTCTTCTGCATGACCACATACGCTTTATACAGTACATTATGTATGTGCATGCATACATGTTCCCCGCGTGCACATATGTAGGCATGCTTAAATGTAATAGTGTGTAGTCACATGGCGTACATGCATGTAGAGGCATATTTGCAGCTGTATGCATAGCAGATATGGGTGGATTTTTATGAATGCATGTGCACACTCTTCATGCACACATGCATGCTTCAAAAACAGTGGGAGTGTGTAGTGTGTGTGTGTTTGCCAAGCAGAAAATATTTAGCGTATTAAGTTTATTGGCAGCTGTAGGGACACAGAGTCAAGGAGCTGAATCTCATTATAGGACCTCCTAGCTGCCCCCCACAAGGAGTGATGCAGTGCATTCATTATCACACACACACACACACATGCTTGCAGGAATGTGTGTGTGTGTGTGTGTGTGTGTGTGTGTGTGTGTGTACATTAGAGAGAGAGAAAGATACATATATAAATATATTCCTATTCTCTCTCTCTCTATGTGTATATATATATATATATATATATATATATATATATATATATATATATATATATATATAGAGAGAGAGAGAGAGAGAGAGAGAGAGAGAGAGAGAGAGAGAGAGAGAGAGAATGAGAGAGATCCCATGCATGTGTGGTCTATATGCACTAAGCAAACCACTGATGATGCTGATTTTGAATTTTGTTAACTTTATGAACCAAAAACAGGATTTTCCTGCACTGACATGAGGAAGGGAGATAGAAAGGGGGAGAGAGGGAGAGAGAGAGATACAGAATGAGAGAGAGAGACGGAGGAAATGAGATAGACAGAGGGGGAGAGAGGGAGAGAGCAAGAGTACTGCAGTGTCTAAACAGTGAAGAAAAGAAGACTAGAAGGGAACAAAGCTTGCTGAAACATTCATGAACGCAACAACCTTTAAAATAAAGGCGTCTATGTAATACAGAATGGATGGAGTGAAAGAGTTCGAGTGCATTTATAAACCTTATGAGTCACAGCAGAGGTGCAACACATCTGAGACAGAACAAGAAGGCTAAAGACAGGGTATGAGGATGGAGCGAGGGAAACATGTGTCTATAATCCCGTGTTTTCTGTCACATAAACCCTGCATGCATTTATTGACAGTGATATTTTTGTGTGTTTTGGTTCCTGAAGGGTCCCGGTGCACTCCCCCCTTCCTACAGCGACTAAACCCCACTAATAAAAGGCGCAGTGTGTCAGATGTGAGTGTCCGTGCGTAAAAAACAGCAAAACCTCCCAACTCACCTATCTGCACTGAGCTCGGGAAAGCCCCCGTCGCCAGCCCCCAAAGGGCGGAAAACACCCCGAGAAAGTGCCAAGCAAAAATTTTAATCCTCATGTTTCTTTTCTTTCTTTCGTTCCTCCAATCCCTTTCAGAAACTGTTGAGAGACATCGAGAGAGACGGAGAGGGAGAGTGCGAAAGAGAGAGACAGAGAGAAAAAAGGTGTCAGAAGGGGGGAAAAAGGAATAAAGAAGAAAGATGAGAGAGAGGTTGTCTTCCCCCTCGTGTTGTCCGGAAGTATTCCTATTCCATTGTGGGGTTCGTTCGTTTTCTGTTCCCCCTGCAGTGTCCGCTCAGGAGAGGAGAGCTGCGCGCCCGGTGCACATGTAGAGACGAGGAGAGAGGGGGAAACTCGCTAGAATGATTGGCGAGCTGGGAGAAGAGTCTGCATGGAGGAACTGGACATGCGCGCACCCGTCTCTCTCTCTCTCTCTCTCTCTCTCTCTCTCTCTCTCTCTCTCTCTCTCTCTCTCTCTCGCTCTCTCTCTCTCTCTCTCTCTCTACGAGATGGTCCGTGCCTGTCTCCCTCTCTCGATCTCCCTTCCCTCTCTGCCGTCTTCAACTTGCTGTAATACTAAATTCATAACTGTAGTCGTATCGGTAAGGCTTGGTCGACTTGTGCGTAAAACCATTTTTTTAAAGGGGGGGTCTGAGCGAGTGTGCGTGCTTCTTTGCGCGCTCAGTGCTGGTCTCCGTGCGCACTTGACAGCATTGAACCAAACCGTGTCCCTGCCCACCCCCCACATCGCAACATAAATCCACGTGTCTGCGCACAGGACAGAGAGACAGCAGGGATGTGAGAGTGTTTCAGAGACTCCAGGTGTGTTGTGTCTTGAATGCTGAGGCAGAGTTCTGTGAGAAAGAGAGATGTTCTGCCTGCGCACCCAGCTGATTGCATTATAAACATTATCCACCCTGACGCATGGGTCCACTGTGCAGCCAAACCTGACTCTGACTGTCCCACCACAGCAGCAGCAGCAGCAGCAGCAGCAGCAGCAGCATCATGCAGGCCAGCTGACACAGAGGGTATAACCTCGAGCCGTCTACAGCTGCAGGACGCTGATGGCGCCCTGGGGACCCGCTAAAACCATCGTTATTTCAACGTCACGACCTCGTGAGCACAAACGTCTGGCCACGGGGATAGCACAAGTATAGTGCCATAACAGCACAGCACAAAGCCAGAAATTAACGGTTTTAAAGTAACATAAAATTGGGAAAATGGACTGGACTAGAGTTCATTATGTTGTATCCCAGTCAGAGGGGGTTTTATCTTATCCTGCCCGGTAGCAGGTCGGTATAAAACTGACAGACGGTCTGGGATCGCGCAGTTACACGGTGCAGAGCACAGTCTCATTTCTCCAGATGGCAAAACGAAAGGGATGCTTCACGGTTGTCCCAGTGAAAGATGCGCTCTGTCCATCTCTGAGGGGTTTTCCCGGTCGACTGCAGAGCATAAATCAAATAGGCTGGAGGCGAGTTCAACGTTTCTTACATTTCACACAGCATTTTGTTTGCTATACAGACTGGGTGTTCATTAAACTACTTAGAATGAGATCACATCACACTCAGGGATGGTCTCCAATTCCATTTTGAAGTTGTGTTTATGAACCAAACAGATAATACAGCCAACCAAAGAGCGTGTCTTATAGTTATTGATGCCCCGTGGCTATAGATAGATCCGCTTTCATGGGCTTGGTTGAATTGATCAGTGTGAACATGGTACTTAAAGGGGATACTTAAACGTTGTGTTGAAATAAGGGCTACAATCAATTATTATGTTTAATTATCGATTCATTTGTTGATTATTTTCTGGATTAATCAAGTAATTGATTAGCCGATACAGTGTCAGAAAATCGTGTAAAAAAAAGTGTTTCTCAAACCCCAAAAATGTCCTCAAATGTCCTGTGTTGTCCACAAACCAAAGATTTCCACTTCACATCACAACCAGAAAATATTAACATTTAACTAGCTGAAGTTTCAACTTTAGCCTGTTTCAATAATAAAATGATAGACCGATTATCGAAATAGCAAGCAATTAATTTAATAGTCAGTTACTAATTGAATTTTTGCATCCCTATTCAGATGAACTTTAAATGCACTGATCCAACGCAGCACGTTTCAACTCCTCGCTGTCTGCAGACTGACGGACACTGTCCATGGTGCTGAAACCCCACTGTTCCATGCAGGCTGCAGGATGAGGAGGGGAACATGTCCTCACTGTTCTCATACCGTGTTACACAGAGAGAACGCAGTCTGCAGGTACCGCTCCAAACAAACACCACACCAGGAGATCTCACTGATTCCTAACTTGCCTCTAGTTTGACAATGTGCTAATTGGCAAAATCATCTTTGCAGATGGTGGCGTCTAACCAGCCACCATGGGAGAATAATATGTGTGCAGGAACATCAAAAACTTACCATGCATATTGTGGTTTTTAGTTTCTGAAATTTAACTTTTGAAATACTAATTTAGCAAAGTTAATAGTTTTAAATACATTTATTTGGGTTAATAATAATCCTCATTAGAATGTATTCCTCTACTGAGGCCCAACAGTCCGCTTGTGAATTTAAATTCACTACTTCCAGATTTTATTATTGTGATGTGCACCAAATTACACACAAACATATCAGTCCCCTAAACATGCCTGATTTTCATCAAGATCCATGAATTATTCACTGAGAAATGAAGGAAAATGTTGGAAAATGCTCACAATGTTAAAGGAAGTGAAAAAAAAAATCCTGAATCTAAAATGTAATGGGTTCTTCTATGGGTCACGCCCCACTCCTCCACAAAATTCATGGAAATTGTTTTTTGCGTAATTTTGCTAACAGACAAACAAACCTAGACGAAAACACAACCTCCTTGGCTGCGGCGTAATCATGTGAAGCAATAACGCCTCATATAGACTGAACCATGGGTACAGACTTTACAACCTTGAGTGGCTGAATTGAAAAGTGGAACAGCTTCTGATTATCAAGGAAATAAAGTATGGTTGTCCCTATGCCATCATGCTGTTATTACAGAGCCCGGGCTTCCTCACTATTTAATGCATGGTAGAACTTTATTCTTTATTCTAATCATGTTGCAAACAGGAGAAAGAAATGATAAAAGACAAAACCAGCAGCAACACAGCCTGAGTTCTTCCAGTCTCGTCACATACGCATGTTTAAATGTCTCATCCCTGATTAATTATACACCATAACTCACAGTAGGAACATGATGAGAGTTTTTTGCTGGTTACAACTTCAAAAAAAAATGCTGTCCCTTGTGCTGAATCTTTACAACAGCCAGTTCATCTATAGTCATTTTCTTGAATTTGTCAGAGTAGACCAGGTAAGCCATCTTCACTGTCATCTGTTTGACTGTTTGTTTTGTTAATGGTGATTCATTGGAGTTTATTTCTGGCTCACAATTACTGCAAATGTAGATTTTTGAAACAAAATGTCTCATAAGGGGAGTTCATTGACTCAGCTCTCTTACTTATTTATGAACGCTCGCTGAATGTGAAAAGTACTTTGTACTGTGTGTTGGCTCTGAGGTTTTTCAGTCTCATACAGCCCAACTTGGGACCTGAGGTTTTTACTGAGTGGGTTTTATCATGGTGCTGTGGGTTGTGGTACAGTTACACTTTTTATTCTCAAGAGAACTACACAAGCTTAATTAGTACGTGCAACAAACAGTATATAGGTATACACAGATCAGCCAGAGCAATAAAACCACTAACCGTGACTGTCAGTGTATTTAAACTTAGTCTCAGCCATTCAGCCACAAAATAATCAAAATTACAAAATAAGATTTAAACGGCATTACTGGTGATTCAGAATTAACTTAATTAAAAGCAGCTACTTGTACATAACAGTTATGTTAATGAATTATTGCTCTGCCTCCACGATGGTACTCACACAGCACTTTTTCTGAGATCTCCCCATGGGAATGATTTCCTTCTATTGAGGGTTAACTTTTGGGTGTTTAAAACCATCTTTAAAGGGATACAGTATATCTCATCCAGCATTTTCCTACATCAGCAGTATATATACATAATCATGAAAAAAATTATACAATAGCAAGCAACACAATATATATTACAGAATACATATCTCTCAAGGTGTTCCATTTAAAAAAAACGTTTACCCAAGTGAATATACTATTTCCCATCATAGTCTTTCAAGGCCAAACATTTAGAGGGTCAATTTTCAACATTGTTCCTTATGATTATTTTGAAGGATCTGTGACAAACATGCGATCATACCAACATAGCAAGAGCAAAGAAAAAATGTAAACAATATATATTCAAATAGTACCTTTCAAGACTTGATGACCACTCTTTACCGGACAGTTTTGCCATTCATCCATTCACAAACATATTCATAAAGTGCATCTATGTGCAGCACTTTCTTTATCATACATCACTCACACTACCCGAACAGCCATAAGGGGCATTTTCGCAGTTCAGTATCTTGCCCAAGGACACTTTGGTATTCAGACTGAGGAAGACAGGGATTGAACCGCCGGCCTTCTGGTTAGCAGACAACCCTCTTGAGCTACAGGCGCCCCAGAAGAACGTAGAAAATGATTATACAGTATTTTAGTATACCTCAAAGGAAGATGATCATGATAGTGGATCTTGTCCTCGACCTTCCCCCAGGTTTGTAATAGGATCTTCCCCATTTTTATGTTTCCAGAGTCCAGTTCCAGAGTAAACCCAGCCGTAGACGAAACCATCAAAGCAAACTAATCAATTAAACTGAAAATTATAAAACTACCAGATTATTAGTTTGTGAAGCCCAGCTGATGGAATGAACCAACGTCTACTGTATCTTAAGGATAATGCATCACAGGACGTCCGTTGGGAAAAAAAGTACAAATTGAATCCATATTTGTCCTTGCGAGGATTTTTCCAAAGTCAAGGATTGTGAGGGATGAAATGACAGATTCGGGCAATTGTGCAAGTAACTACCAACACACACACACACACACACACACACACACACACACACACACACACACACACACACACACACACACACACACACACACACACACACACACACACACACACACACACACACACACACACACACCTTACCTTTCCGTTCCGCTGATTGCGCATGGATAATGCCACCATAAAAAAATAGTGTTTGTCTTCCAATATCTCACAGCAACTTTGATCAATAGATCTATATTCAATATATGTTAATCAATTCATCCATACAGCCATTGGCTCCTGGGCATTCACTTTGTTTGCTGAATTGACCAAAGTCAATTACTTGGTTCACAGTCAATATACCACCTTGGTAATAAAGACCCATCAGAAGAGTCCTATAGGAATGTGGTAATTGACAGTGTGATGTTTTCTACTCTCACTCAAACCATATTGAGTGAAAATCACGACAGTGGTATTAAAGAGGAAATCTCTCCCTCTCTTTTGGATCTTTCTTGATGATACCCACAAACTGTCCAATTTTCTCTTTTGACCAATTACATGGTGCAAAATGTCTCTAATCAGAATAAGATTATAGTCCAGATGGCACTGCAGCAGTAACGCACTAATGCCAAATCTCTTCTGGTCAGAATTTAAACATGACATGGGTCTATCGGGCCCATTGCCTGCATCTAGACTGCCTTTAAGACTTTGCAAAAACTGGTTGGATCGTGACTCAAACAGCTACAGCACGTTTCACCACAGTCAGGAATTGGAAAAACTCACAAGCTTTGATAGAAGTTAATCCAATGCTGATATTGGGCAGGCTGTCAGTAACTTGGATTGTCATGATATTTTTCTGCAGATGTTCATGTTTCACTCAAGATGAATTGTGAACCCCAGACCTTTCGACTTGGCCCCTTCAGGTCAAATTTTTAACTTGTTAATGCTGTGTTTTGTGACTAAATACATGCAAAATGAATCATCATCGTCGTACTTTGTGTTTGTTATGTTGTTGTTTGTGCCGAGTAAATGGACTGCATTTACAGTACATTCACTCATTCTGACTCTCTCTCTCTCTCTCTCACACACACACACACACACACACACACAAAAGAGAGCATTTGAGGTTCGAATTTTCCAATTGATACTTTAACATTTGAATTGAACTGCCAGCCCTGCCATTACCAGACAACCCACTAATCACATTCTAATTAGCAATTAACATGCTAACAAAAATCCAAGATAATGAATACGAGCATGGTTGAGACTCTGTTACTCAATATGTTAACCATTTTTATACTTTTAGTTTTTTTTTGTTTGAGTCAACATGTGGTATGATATCACCCAATTGACCCAAAGAGAGCTTTAGTCTATTTGTACTTTTTGTAACATTATATTTAAATTTGAAGATTTAAGAATCAGATTTCAAAGAATTGAAGATCACACATTTTGTGCCTGTGAATCTATCCATGGCATTATGAATGTGTGTTGTTGTATTGTTGGTCACAGCACAATGCAACAACACACATTCAGCACTGTTATTCAATCTACACAACATCACTATTACTGCCTATCTGAATCTTTCATCAACAGCCTGAGACCTTGGAGATGAGATAAAGAGTCAGTGATTTAAAAAAAAGACGGAGAGGGGTAAAAAGACAAAGAAAATAAACAATGTATCCATCCATCCATCCATCCACTTATCTTTCATCCATCCATCTATCTATCACCCCTTCGTCCGCCCATCTATCTATCTGTATGTCTGTCTGTCTGTCCGTCTGTCTGTCTGTCTGTCTCAAGTCTTAACAAGTCATTACAGATTGTGCTGCGGATGTGTTGTTGTGTCGATGCCAGTTCTCATCCTGGCAACTTGTCATCACTTCTGCTTGAAAGGTTACAAGAGAAGCCCTCCTCCCCCTCCACTTTCATCTCTGGTTATTCATCCATCCATTCTTCTCTTTTTCTTTCTCCATCCCCGGCGTGTGATGACTCATCAATCTAAATGTCCTTCTCGCCATCACCTCCTCCTTCCCCACCCTCCTCATCCTCCTCCTACCGCTCAATCCTCCACCTCAGCCATGCGCTCTATGATTCCTGCTCTTAACTGTACCCTCCCCTCCACCCCCCCACCCCCACTTAACATCCTTCCTTTAACCCTCCTGCGTTTCCTTCTGCGCATCATTAGCGCAATATCAGTATCCACCAGGCCTTCTTCACCTTTATTTTCTCATGTCTTTTTTGCCCCCAGTCTTTCTTTCCGTCCAACTTAACCCACCGCATCAGGCAAAATTTCATTTCTCCTTATATCTTCAAAGTACATCTCTTTTTTTGCCATACCCTCAACAGCCAATCCTATCGTTCTCTCTCCCTCCCCATAACCCCAGCAGCTATCTTGTATCTTATTGGAAACAGACAAAAAGAACATTAGCAGATACAAATCAATTGATGGTTTTACATTGTGAGGTTGCAGCTGGGGACTCATCGCATTACTCTAAGTAAGGTGAGGATCAATGCAAGTCAATGGTGAACAGTGCATTTGTAACATGCGCCAGCAACCGTTCAGCCACTTCAGTTTGATTTTGTCACTGAAAGGATGGATGGAATATTTCAGCAGTAATGAACAGAAGGCAGTGGGCATGCAACAGAGTCATGGGTGTTGTTTTTCTCATTGTTATGCAAATCCATGTCTCTCCTTGTTGGAAACATTTTTAATTATTCTGCAACTTTCCTGGACTTGGATAAAATACAGCTTTATTTTCAAAAAACAAGCATTTCTATTAAAAGTGGACGTTAATGGCCCCTGTGTTTCTGACCATTAAACATTTCAGCGCAAATAAAAGGGTGACAAAGTGTCATTGAATATTTCTTTGCCGCTGGTTCTTAGCAGTGCGAGGCTGGAGCAATATCAATGCAATTCCACAAACCTTTGAGGAACTTTGAAGGTCTTCATAGAACGCAGGGATGATTGACTGAATGAGCGTGCGCATTACGCTCACAGGCTCCACTCAGTCTCCCGCACCTGTCACACCACCGCCCTCAGTGCCGATAAACAGTGACTTGTAAATAAATGGTATTATGGTTTGATTCAGTGACACAGTGACAGTGTGCTGCATCTATATGAATAGTGGCGAGAATTAACGTCAGGCTGAGAAGCCGGTTTTGCGAAGTAGAGAGTAATTCACAATTTAAGCCAGTGAAGTTGTGCTCATTGTTGTTTTGACAAGATGCTTTTAATTTGTTAAGACTGTCATTGTCTCATGTGTTGAATAAAAACTATATTCTTACTAAAAATGCACAAATAATATTTAAACGTGGATTCTCCTGACGGATTACAATTGTTCTGACCTTTTTGTTTTAACCCTGATCAAAATCTCTACACTAAACCGAGGTGTTGGGGGGGTAATATACTATATAGTAATTTAAGCAACTAAGCTGCCAATGAATAAAATGCTTAGTTGTGTTTTCTGTAAATTTTCATAGGATTATATTACCTTACAAACAGTAAAATTCTTTGTACATTATAATCACAGAGGATTTGGACATGTATATTAAATTGTATGGAATGGAAAAATGTATCAGTTTATAGGTATTGATATAGTGGATGAGCAGTAGGTTTTGTAACCACCTTTTTTCTTTGCAAGTAAAGGCATAGAGTTTTTCAATAACTACTGGAGTGTTTACCTGTAGCGAATGTGTTGCGTCTATAGAGCTTGTACCTGAAATGATCTCTCAACACCAAAATATGCACACACACAAAATTGCACACACAAAATCCCACTGAATGCTCCCAATGTCCTTCATGGTAAGAGCGTGTTGTTTGCTGTAAATATGCATTATTTGTATTTGTACAATCTCTAATGATATATGTTAGTACAAGGACCTCTGTCCATGGCGATGAACAATTTCAAAGTACAGCAGCATACACTCAGCAACCTGCACTCAACTCCTAATGCTAGTGAGAGGTCTTTACTGCCAAACACCTGCCTGACAACTTAGTCTGTGCTCCTACGTTGTCTGTATAATATAAAAAATATAGGTTTATGCGGTAGCACTGTGCAATCAATCTACCAAAATCAGTTTTGAATATATTTTATCCATAAATAAAACTATGTTAGGAAATTACCTGTACATTTTGCCCAGAGCACGTCTCATTTCAAAGATTCTTCTGTTTATAGATGAAATTTCTAAACTTCTACAACAAATCCCAGAATCCTCTGCTTTCGCTCTTGTATTAAGTAAGTTACTCTGGCATTTTTTGTCAACATACTTTATGAAGAGGACAAGTATTTTCTTATGGCTTTACACAATCTGTGTCAAAAATGTTGTTCTTATTGCTTTGTCTTTGATAAACCCCGTGGAGATGCCGACAGGCAGATGACTTAGCCGGGCCTGTTGCCAAAACCATTAAAAACGCCATCCCCAGGTGCCTGTCAGATAATGATTACCCTCTTGTGCGACGGCCCTGCGTCTCCACACACCTTGTCTAAATGGTCTGCCCAGGTTCTGGCACTGCAGACTAAATACAAACTGTTTGACAGATCATAGACAGCACCGACCCCACAGGCTGGCAGATGGCTGTACACTGCCTCGATAATATGAAAGTGTTTCACATATACACACTGACACTCAAATGTGCGCTGATGCCAATGTATGCCTACCTATGCACATAAATACAGATCTAAACACGAGCGCTTGGAATTTGTGCAAACAGGAAAATATAAGTGGACAGACTTTGGCATGTGTTGCTGTTGCAGACGCATCTTTTAATATATTGCATTTAAACATGCTGGATGCAGAATCTCTATGTGCATCTCTCAGCCAGTTCTCTTATTCAGATCTGTGCCAGCTCCATTCTCCTCTCCTCTGATCCTGCCATGGGCCAACATAAAACATCTGGGAGTTCACACAGCGAGTGTCTGTGTGTGTTTGTGTGTGCACACTGAGAGCGTGCTAGAATTGCGGCGAGCCTGTGTGCGTGTGTGTTGGCTTCTCAGCAAGCCTGCCAGGCTAAGAGTCCAACATCTGTGAGTTCAGATGCTTTCTAATGATATGCTAATGGCGCTGGAAGGAGACGAGCACAGAGGCTAATGTAGCGGTCACAAACCTCTGCCTTCATCTCGCCATCTCTTTTCCTCCCTACTCATGTGATGATCCACCCATCTCTGGCTTTTCTCTCCCGCTCTCAGACTAATTCATCTTCTCTTTTTACCTTTAGTATCAGTAAATTAAAAACACATTTTTTACAGTTGCATAATTCAACCATTGACAGAGGTTAAAATTGGCACATTCATGTAGAACTGCATTTATCAATCTTTTCTAAATGAAGATGCAAGCAAATGCCTATTTGAACTATCTTGACTGGAACTTACATTCATGAATATATGCTGACTAGTCCATTCTATATTTTGTTTTAACCACTTCAGCAGTTATGGAAAAAAAACATTGGACAAGGACATTAGGCTGGTTGCACACCACAGAGGTAAGACAGTTACTGTGGATACGCTAGCTTTTTTACTGTTGACACCATCAATGTGTAGATAAGATATAGATTCAAGCTTTAAAGTAACTCTCCCTCTGTGGTTATATTTAGCATAAGTTTCTTCTACCTGTTTTTGAATCAGATACACTGAAACAAATAGAAACAGACTAGTGCCTAATGAAGAAAACTTGCAAGATAAGTTATCAGTTGATATCTCTGATATAAAAATAATCAAATAATTGAAACAATGATTGAAACAATTGAGGGTAAGTTAAAGTTAGTAATGTGTGTTAAATTCTGAAAGGAACCAGATCAAAGTATAACTGAAATTGTTTTGAAACTGGATGCCTTATTGCTACTGTTCAGTAAATGTCATTCAAGAGTATCAGCTAGTGTACATTTATAAATGCTGGAAAAAATTCTATGAGGGTATTTAGGTCTATTTCAGCATCTGATCCATCCATACATCAATCCATCAATCCATCCATCCATCTATCCATCCATCCATCCATCCATCCATACTACTAATCCTTTATGGATAAAAAGCCTATCACCATAACCCTAACCCTCCCCATCCAGGACCCACATACAGAGACAAACAACCCCTCCCACCTTCTTTAGAGGGGGGGGTCTCCAACACGTCGCTCGCGAGCTACCAGTAGCTCTTGGAGCGTCTCTGAGTATTTCGCCAAAGGTTCGAAGGATACCATATGAATTTGATAACACAAAGTCACTGGGTAAACCTGTTTATATTTGGATCCCAACAAACTCACACACATCCCTCGCTCCTCTGACACCAAATGTTTATTTGCCACTTGGTCATATTACTGTGGCAAGGAGAGTGTCAGTATTGTCGTAAAACAGCTAGGACAGGTCATTGACAGGTGAAAATAGTTTTCAATCCAGTGACAAGTCGGTTGACTCCAGCGACCAAGCAGCTAGCAGTCTTTGTTCGGATGGTGTTGGTTGACCTTTCCAGTAAAGAAGAGTTTTTAACCTTACTTCCACTGAAAGCTACAACCAGAGGAATTGATATTTATAATGTTGTGAAGGAATAAGCTGGTGTCTGTAACAGCTGACAGAGCACCAGCCATGACAGGACGTCACTCAGGATTTGTTGCCCACTGCAAACAGCACCAGGATTTTCATAAATTCTGTATCATTCACCTACAGGCTATGTGCGCGAAGGTGATGGGATTTGCCTCATGTCATGATACCTGTTGTTAAGATGATCAATTCCATTCGAGCAAAAGCCAAACAACACAGGGGCTTCAAGTTGTTCCTGGAGGAATCTTCTGCTGAGTGTGGAGATTTACTTCTCCACACTGAAATCAGGTGTGCAGTGTAGTAACATTGCATTATTTCCTTGCTTGGTGAAATCAAGGCTTTCATGGAATCAAGTGAGGAGGATATCACCCTGTTGTCTGATGCTGTGATGCTGCTTGATCTTGCGTTCCTGACACATGTGACTGAGAAACTGAATCACTTGAACCTACAGTTAAAAGGTAAAGATGAAAACATATGTGACTGATCAGTGCTGTCAAGGCGTTCAAAGCAAAACTGTCATTTCTCATTCAGCAAGCGAAAAACAGAAGGTTCTGGGCACTTCCCCTCAGTCTCAAAGATGTTGGAAAGCCATGCAAGGGCAGCCAACGTTTTGAACATACACAAGTATTGAGACCGACTGTCAAAGCTCAGGCAGGAGTTAGCAGACAGATACAGTGACTTTGAGAAACTTGAGCCCTGTGGGACATTTATTGCCGACACATTCATGAATGTGGACATAAGGGAGATTTCAGGACGGATGGTTGAACTGTTCTGTGTCAATCCTGTGGAGATGGAGGTTATACGCCTCCAAAATTATGTGCAGCTCAAATCTGTCACTAACTGGAGAAAAGACTGAGTACATACCACATGCATGTGAACTACAGATGATGAAGGGACATGATGTGATACAGTGATATGTGGACAGATGGAAATTAAGAAAGAGTAAAATAACTCAATGAGATGAAATGAATTCAGATAAATGTAAGGAAATGCATACAGAAAAAAGCATGTTCATCCCGCTGAATCTAACATGTTGGATACGTGTTCGATTTCAACATTTTGTAAATGTTAAAACAAAAGAAGCTTATTCAGCTGGTTTGGGTGGAAATTAGCCATGTTACTAAATGTTACAAATATTATAATAAATGAGTAGCTCTCTTTTTGTCAAAGTAGTTCTCAGAGTAAAGAAGATTGGAGAACCCTGCCTTAGAGTCTCCAATCAGCCTCGATCCCATCTGCTTGTCTTTGGGCCTGGGGAGGAAGCTGGAGAACTACGCAGACACGAGGAGAACAAGTAAATTCAGCATGTGAGGATTATTGAAAGATTGTTTTTCCAGAATCTGTATCGGATCATTAAAATATAACTTATGCAACAATCTAATTTCAAATGGAAATTGAATCATGAGCTGTTATTCAACCAGGAAGGTGTCGTTCATTTTATGACAGTCCTCTGATAATTTAAAGATTGCTATGATGTGTGACTAATTAGATGTACAGTTCTAATGTATGAATTAGAATTAATGAATATATCACAGAGGTCACAGTGGATGGAGGCTATGTAATGGGTTGAGGCTTTTTTCCCCCTCCATTCCTTTTTTAACGTTAAATTGAACACTTAAATCTCCTTTTCAATCCTCACAGTTCCAGTTTCCTGTAATTTAGCCTGACCTTCTCTGCAGCCATTAAAATAAAAGGCCTGATTTTAAATCAAAATCTCCTCCTCCTCACTTTCATACATAGAACACACATACAGACACACACATGAAAAACAACCTAAAAAATATACACAAACACACGTACACTAACAAACACACACACACACACACACACACACACACACACACACACACACACACACACACACACACACACACACACACACACACACACACACACAACTCTCCTTAATAATAACCTGAGGCTTAACCCCAATCATGGTATACAGCTATGTGTGTTTGTGTATGTGTCAGTGTCTGTGTGTGTGTTTGTGACAGCAAGACATAGGGGCCATTTTTCTGTGATGAGAATCCACCTGCAGAGAATTGGCCTTACAGAAATTATTGGATTTGAAGGGGGGAGGAGAGGGTCTACATCAAGGCTTTTGTGTCAGCTGGATATGACTTGTGTTCTGTGTGTGCGCAGATCACATGATATGTCCTCCCCACATGGCTGCTGGTCACTTGTTAGCACCAGTGTCAGTGCATGCCTGTTTTGTGCACCTCTGTATATTTAATGAAAGCCCTAACCTCAAACGCATCACACGGTATCTTCATGTAGGCAAAGGTCAACAATGAATGCAAAAAACGAATATGTGTAATGGCCCCTTCAAGGGATGTTTCCAATAATTTGGGATTTTTGAAAACATGCCTTGTAAGCAAACGACAGCTTAAAATGGGCCAAATGGCAGCTGAGGTCTGATAACTGAAACTGGCAGAGCTGCTGCTGCTGAACACAGATAAACTGCATTTGGAAATTCATGACTGTTGGGGCAAAACATCCACAACTTGGTGAGTATGACCAGGAGTGTAAACATCGAAAGCGATAATGTCACTAAAAACTAAAACAGCATGAGGGGATTGCTCACTTGGCAGCCATGTTGTTTGCAATATTGGTAAACAATGTATCAACACTTGTATGATGATGTTTTCTTTAATAAAGAAGAACAGTACCATTTTTTAAAGTTATAATTCAGTATTGAAGTTTCTTATTCTATAATGAGGCAGAGCCTGCAGTTAAAATCCCATCCCATTGGACAACAGGTGGGGTACACCTTGAACAGGTCTGGACAATACCAGTGAAGACACAAAGTGTTAACCTTGGCTTGTCTCCTTCACAGTACTGGTAGTGTAATTGAGTTTGAATAAAAATGCACCTGCTGAAAGTTATGCCTAAGATAAAATAGCAGTTTGTCAACACAACTTTTTCCTTCCACTTTGGTTGGACATTTAAGTAGCTTAAACAGTGCTGGTCTAGTAAACGGCTCTGGATATGGATATTATAACTATGAGAAAAAAGTCTCTCCACAAAACCTTTCTTCAGGCAGGTGTTACATCGCTTAAGGTTCAAATGATCGTCTCTACTTGAACAAAACTTACAAACTTAAAAATTGATGCACACACACACATACAGATAAATGTATGAAGTCTAACAGAGGTACATGCCTGTGGTAATGCTGTGTTTCTGATCTCATGAGTGTTTTGTGGAAAGCAGGTGCTCATGAATATTCAAAAGAAGGGAAGTGGTCCAAATGTCTGCTTTTCAACCTAACAAACATCATCTGTGTGCGTGCATGTGTGTGGGCAGAGCTGTACACATATATATATATATATATAGGGTTCTGTTAGTATGCAGAATGTATATCCATGTGTACAGCTGCGTGCGAGAGCGCGCATGTCTTTTCTCGGATCAATGTTTCAGGAAGATCCCGACTGCAATTAAGAACCCAAAAAAACCCTTCCTTTCTGCTGGTGTCTTGTCTCTCATTAGTATGCGCGGTCAAGTTCACCATGGGAAACACAATTTAGGAGCCGTTCAAAAACAGCCTGCAAGAAGGCAGGAAGCTGTACGTTCTCTCTGTGCCAGCGATGTTGCAGTCGCACAGATATCTCAAGGTTATTTTTCTCTCTTTGCCTCCAGGAAATTAATGAATTGTGCTTTGACAGTCAGGTTCGAACTCCCATGATCTGTAACGATGCCCTGTTCTGCTTCTTGCTCATATGATTTACATATTGTGACTTGATCACACAACAAGGTTTTCTCGAGAACCCTTTTTCTCACCAATAGCCTACTTAAAAATACCAGCTGAAGACTTATTCAGTAAAAAATACACAAAACATAAATTTCTCTTCGCCTTTTTTTTTTGTCTTCAATAATATTCAATAATACTGTATCATAATCTCACATTAGTTTATGTTATTAAGTGTATGCAGTACACAAGTAGAAAATAGTGGAATTTTTATAATGTTTTTGTAATTGGAATACTGATAATGCATGAATTGAAGTGAAACAGTGGTTATTTAAAGTAGGTTTTTAGACACTAACAAGAAGAAAAAACATTTCATATCAAAGTGAAAACACACCAATACAAAGTGATTCCAGCAAGTTGATAAGAAATACAAAATAAATGGCACATTTGTATTTGTATGAGAAGCCTTTTTCACCCAATTTAATGTGACACATCTAATTCATCACTGGTGCAGCCACTTGGTTCTAAAAATCGCATAACTGCCTCAGAGGAGAACACTTGTGTGGTGACTTCCGTTCTGATGAGTCAGTTTTGCTGAAAAAACTGTTTAATGAAGATAAAAGAACAGTCAAAGCAATTCGGCGCAACGATGTTGAATATGAGCTACAGTTTGTCATTCATGGATAGAAAGCAGTTAGCTAAGTGTGGCTGTGTGCGTTTCGAGCAGTACAGTGCGTGTGTGCTTGTGTCTACGAACGCGCTGATGGGAATGAAGACAAATGCCGTTTTCCCTCTCTTCCTGTCCTCTTGTTTTGGCTTGTTAGTGGAACACAGAAACAGAGCTGTTTCCTTAATCAACATGAATAATGAAACACTTGCTTTGTTTTCAGCAGAAAATGATGTCTGCCCTACACACATATCTCCACATGTACAGTGTGTGTGTTTGTGTGTGTGTGTGTGTGTGTGTGTGTGTGTGTGTGTGAGTGAGACACAGAGAATGTAAGTGTGTGTGTTTGTGTGTGCCAAGTCTTGCATGGCAACAATTTGTTCATGACATTGTCACAGCGTAAATAAATTATGATTTATTTTGTGAAAATGTATCAAATATAAACAAGAGAAAATGTTACAAAACGATTTGTGCTACATCAGTTCGCCACCATTTGTTTGTTTTAGAAAATTATATAATTGTTTTGACAATAATAATAATTGATATAATATAATATATAATAAATATAATTGACACTCACTCACACACACACACACACACACACACACACAGTATATATAGTATAGTAAAGGTACAAACATGTGTCTAATCTCCAAGAAAACTAAATTGTGTGTTTGCAAGACTGTATTTCAGGTGCTGGAGCCTTTTTTTTTAGGATTACAGCATGTTTGTCTGTGTATGTGTGTGTGTGTGTGTGTGTGTGTGTGTGTGTGTGTGTGTGTGTGTGTGTGTGTGTGTGTGTGTGTGTGTTAGAGAAGTGTTTGCCAGTAGCTCAAGCTACTTGAGGAGCACTTTGTCTCTTTGGGTGGGGTTTAGTAGCAAAGCCTGTCTCCTCTTTTCTTTGTATCTGACAGTTTTTTTCTCTCTATCTCAAGAGCACTTTGTCACTTTGCCATTTGGTATAAAAGTGTTATTTTCTTTGGAACTTTTTATCTCTTCATTTCAATCTCTTCAATTGTCTCCATGACCATCTCTCTTTCCTCAATTTTCTGTTCCAGCGTCTGATTTCAGCTATAAGTGGAAGTCTAGAAGGAGACATTGTGTAAAGATAATGGCCTTTACATCACTGAAATATCCAAAAGGACTCAAGCTGATGTTGGTTTGTGGTTTACCTGCACAGCATCTAAATGTAAAGTATCGACAGCACAGAGGAGCCGGCGGATGTTTGTCCATGGCCACTTGGCTCCACATCTTGGTGCAAAGAGCTATACTAGTTGTATATTATATATTCAATCTGCCTTTTTTGCAAAAAAGACAAGAATTGTTCAACATTTGGTCAACCTGTTCATTTCCATACCAAACTGTATAATCGGGCAATATTTCTGGTGGAACTCAACTGCATCATCAGTATTCAAGTGGAATGAAAAAGGTCTGTACAATTACTGCCAGAATAAAAAAAAAAACACTGTCTGATCCGTTAAAAGTGTTTGTCTGGGGACAACTCACTGGCAAACCTCTATATAATCAACAGGATAAACAGAAGAACATGCCAGATGGATGAGGAGAAATATATGTAAGAGGAAAGCTTGTTGTTAAACTCTACAAACTTGACAAACATGACGTACAATGCAAATACTGGCAACAATAAGCTGTTCTGTATTAATCTAGCAAAGGGGCTTTTCCTGTCTATGACACAGAGCCTCAGAAAGCCTCTTTTTACACAGCAACCATTTTAGTTCATGTATTTGTTGGGAAAACAATGGGTCTTTCTTAATATACAATCTGGTGTGTTGATAAATTCTTTGCTTTTTTTATCGAATGACTAGAATATTGATGTGAAGGGAAGGAAGAAGAACAGATGCAGGTGATTTAGAATATAACTAACATACAGTGCTGCAGTGCAGACGGCACAAAGTGTGATCTTAAGTAACTTCACTATATTGCTGAAAGCTATACTCTAACTGCAGTGTTTCACATTAATTATCTAGACTGTGGCAGACCACCATATTCTGATTTATTCGCCACAGTTTCATAATGAACCAATACATACTAAAACCAATAAACAAAAATCTCTAACTTGGTCTTTTGCTTGGTTGCTGCAATTTATATCTGTGTGCAGCTGTGGCTCACTCACACTATCGTCCATAAAGTTTTTACCATCCACACAGTCAGACCTCTTACTGTCAGTTGCAGTTGTGCGTAAACACGCAAGTGGCATGCAATGGAGGTCTCTCTCCAACTCAATAACTTCTCGTTAGTTTGTGTAACTGTAACTCAGAAGCTGCTGCGCGAGAGCTTTCTGCGCGTGCATGTACACCCCTTCCCCCGCAATAGATCCACTGCACTTGTGCACATTTCTTCCAAAGATGGCCAAAAAAAACATAGTTTTCACAACAACCAAAGTAATTACTTTAACATACTTTAAAGTATTTTAATATAACAATATCAATGTTGTTTTTCCTTTCGTTTTCTGATTTGAAGGCTCATTAATGCTATTTTTCCAGTATGGTGTTTGTAAGTGAGTGAAGCAATGCAAGCCAAGTTCAAAAACTGGACATTCTCAGTAGCTCCCTCCTGAATGTTTTGTACTTATGATCCATCAGTACAAATAATATTATTTCATTTTTTGGCACTGATAGACACAGAATGATCACATTTAATGTAATCTAGAGGTTGATTCTCATTGCGATGCACAGCATTGATATCAAAAGAATAAATAATATTCAAAAGTGCAACATTTTTACACTTGTTTGAACTACAGACCTTGATCCTTGGAGCGACTGTCAGATGAGAAGAAATGCCGGAGTCTGGCTTGGATGTCAGAGGGAAAAGAGGTGAAAATGTTAGAATACCCTTCCAAAATTATCTTGTGACTTGCAAGGAGGGTTATATACCCCTGGCTCGCTGTACCTGAGTTGGAATACTTCCACGAAAGCAATCCCACAGCTCTCAGACTCCGTGGCATTAGAGAAAATATGTGGGGTGCATGCAAAGAAGCAAAGAAACACATGGAAATTTATTCCAGAAGAGGGATAGTCTGACAATATAAAAGGTGGAATGGATGGGAAAAGTAATCAAAACTAAAGCATACGTGTCAGGAGCTAGTAGCATTTGGTAAATGTTAAACCCTCGGCTGTGTGTGTCTAGTTTGAAATCATCCAAAGTTTGGGATGAGCGCTACCGGAGGTGTGGCTGCTCAAGCTGACTGCTGCTTGTGCAGGTTTTGATCATACCCTACTCTTTCAGGCATCAATTGCTGAACTTGTCCGTGTATGTTAGTGTATTAAACTGTAAACTGACAGCATTATTCACACTCTATAGTCAAATAAAACACTTTTTGTATTTATGAATAACCAAATCTACTTTGTTTTCACTGTGCGAGCCTAAAGGGTTGACTATGCTTTCCACAATCTGTGTCCACTGAGAGTTGCATACTCGCTCCAGTCACACATCCAGTACTAGCCCACAATTCAATTCATACTAAAATGAAGGTCCGAGTCACTCTGGCGTTCCACCCATACATACCTGATCCCACACTCCATTGCGCAATAAGGATGTTTGTCAACCGCCAAACCACCATTACTTCCGCTTCTGTTGTCAACGCTGACTGTATATAAAGAGTGGACGTAGCTTGAGGCTCTGAGTACCA
Organism: Hippoglossus hippoglossus; assembly: GCF_009819705.1. NCBI lineage: Eukaryota > Metazoa > Chordata > Actinopteri > Pleuronectiformes > Pleuronectidae > Hippoglossus > Hippoglossus hippoglossus. Next base: position 17,019,861 of record NC_047163.1, on the reverse strand, counting down.
CAGATGGCCAGCAGAGGGTACCACTCGATAAAAATGCCAACTCTTGTCATGAAATACTCACTTAATAATGTTTTTTCACAGATTCATTTTGATCTCATTTACTAAATTCACTCCTGATAATAAGTGTTCTGGTTAATAAGATATTATACCACAAAGAGTTGCCACCTATTGGTTGGCAAGAAATCGCAGCTACCAAGGGTAGCTGCGATTTCTCTCCAACAGTTTGCCTCCATTTGTGTATCTTCAAAGACGGGTTGTACAAATGTGTGTACCTCATTCAATCTCTCTTCAAAGCAAGCGTACTTGTTCTTTGTCTTTTTCTTCTCTTCTTTGCAAACAAACCAAGAGCGTGCCCCCGACCGGACAGGACAGTGTTGAACAACGAAATGTATTGCAAATGGAAAATGCACAGTCGGCACAGTTTTTCTCTACAAGTGGACGTCCATAGCATGAGGACCCCAGTGGACACAGAGGCTAGGAATTTACCTTAATTCATCTCGCTTTTACCCTTAGCGTCTATTCCCTGAATAGACGCTATAATAGAAACAGATATTACAGGTATTAATTTCATTTGAACAAAAATAAACAGGCGCACACCTACAGGACAAGCTGCATTATAAAACTGTGGTTTTACCAAATAAATAACGTGTTTTAATAGAATTACAAGCTTGACACATTTGCGATTCAAATGAAATCACGTATTCTCCCTTCACAGTTCATAGCCCTGTCCTCCTGCTCCAACACGTCTGCCTCCTCACACTCACACTCACACACACACACACACACACACACACACACACACAAAGCACAGCAGCCCATGCTTAATTAGTTATTTCCGGAGGTAGTGGGTAGCTAAATGCCAACCATCCGTCAGTGGTCTACTGTGTAAAATCCGCTCTCTCTCTTAACCTCCTCCCATCTCTACTCTCTCTTCATTTTTTCCCCTTTCTAGTTATGTCTGTCCCTCCATTTCTCAGGTCCCCCTCTCTTGCTCTCTATTTGTTCTCCCATTTAACCTCCCTTTTTCCTTTTCTCCAATCCATCCTCACGTTCACATTTTTCACCCTCTCTTCTTTCTCACACCCATCATCCCATACTTTTTATTACAGTAGCCCGACCTCCATCTCTCCCTCCTTTCTAGTCCCTCATTTCCTCCACCTCACAGCAGCCACCTCTTGCTCTCTCTGACTGAGCACTGGCTGTGAGCAGTGGGAGAAGTCGCTAACCTTTCACGACCTTTATCCGCACTGCAATGAGCTCTTTCTCTCTGTGTGTAAAGGTATTTATACCCATGAATAAATAATGGTAACTATTATAAGGATTGAATAGTTCATACCATTTTCATTTTATTAAGTTTTCAGGGACATGTGCAAATTCCAAATACAGTTAAGAAGAATCAGAAAGAATAGAACCAAACGAAGATGGCATGATTGTTTATGTTTATGGTGTGGTCACACCAACACTCCGCCTGTTCTCCTCTGGAAGAGAGGAGGACTACTGGCTGAAGCGATCAAGTTGCTGCGTTGTACATGTTGTGGGAACACCAGAGGAAGCCGGCGGGAGAGAGGACAAGAGAAGTACTGGCTGAAGTAGCTACAACTGCTGCGGTGTGCGGGTTGTGGAAACGCGAAGTCAGTGCCAGTGTGTGCCCATCCGGAAGAGCACACAGCTCCGGGACCTTACCTGCTCCTCCAGGAGCTGTGTCTGGATGACTGTAGTTTCCAGCACTACCTGAGGCTGAGGAGGGACCGTTTGAACACCCTCTGGCTCGGATCGGTGCCATGACTGAGTCTGATGAGTTTCATTTTCAGCGCTGATGGATGATGAGACATTGCACGAATTTGACACCAAAGTTCAAATATATCACCCAATTTCATAAATCACAGTTTCTCAGGTCTTTCCTGACCTTTTAAAATCAGACTGTCCTCTTGTTTGTTTTTTTCTTTTGCATAACCATGCCGTAACCTTTAAGTGTTTAAAGTTGTATGCATGATGTCAAAAGTCTTGTGACTTTAACAATTTTTTTTATTTTTTATCCTTACTAAGGCCATTTTCAGACATGAACAATCCTGGATATTTCCCGGGCTTTCACATATGAAGAACGCAGCAGGAGACTGTCTGGGTCAGAGGTTTTCACAACAACAGGAAAATGTACAGAGCCTTCAGGTGAGGAGTGGCGCCTGGGTAGAGCACGCAGGAGGCAGGAGGCAGGAGGCAGGAGGCAGGAGGCAGGAGGCAGGAGGCAGGACATATAAATTCGACCGTTGCAGGCAAATGAACAAGAAAGTGCTTTTTTTTTTTTACAGCAAATTGACTCAAGCGTCGCCCCTTATCGTCAGAGCTCTGCAATTTTGTTGTCATTCCAAGTTGACAACTTCATTGTGAATGGCACCTCTTATTTATGCTGAAATACTGGCATTCTTTTTGTAGGTTTTTGTATACTTTAGGTCCGTGACAAGTTAGGAACCTCATCAACACTTGTTCGCTGTGAATCTTCCGGATATTTTCCTGCTGTATTCTCACATGGGCTAACTCTGACATTTCCTTGCATCTCATGTATGTATGTAATTTGTGTAAATGTCCAGGTCTGGACCCGAAATGCTACAGTAGATTGTGTTTATCTGTTAATGGGACTAGATGGACATCGTGGAGGGGTCCTCTGTGTTCTCATCATCTTCAGTCAACTCCTTGATTATAGAAATATTTTTTTCCTCCAAAGCTCTCCATTATCCAGGTATTCACAACCCCAGTGCTGATGTTTTAAATAGCTGCGTTTGGAGAAAGCTGTTCGATGAATTCCCCCCCCTACATCTGACCACCCCCAGGTGTAGGTGAGGGTCAGGTAGCCAGAGTCGGTTGAGGAGAACACACACAAACGTTCTCATGACAGGAATGACTCAGCTAATGATGCTGTCGGGCTGGTCAATCCCTGAGTTCTGCGAAATGTTTTTCTCACATGAAAGGAGCAATTGGCGAGATGACAGCCGGGGGCAGCTGCTTATGGTTTGAGATCTGAGTGAATCAGTCTGTTGAGTTTAGGGTTGTTTTCCTTGGGAACTTGCTCTGTCACCCATTTCTGCCTCAGTATTTACATAGATGGGCTATGTGTCATGGCCTGTCCAGTTAGTTTAATATTGTTTTACTCCAACCTCTCCTGGACAGGGGCTTGCCACATTCTACTATTAAGTGGACAACATGAGTCATCTATTTCGTTTTGTCATTTTAGGTTTGGCAGAAGGATTGTGCTCACTGACGCTCGCTTTACCCGCTTCCTGCAGGCAGCGTGGCGGAGGACACAGTCTGCGTTTTAGTCCATTGGCGCTGAAAGCTCTCTGGAGTTCCGTTTGAGCAAAAGGTCACGATTTCCAAACAGGTGAGTTATTTATAGACCAGTTTACTATCACTCCACCCGAGATAATTATCAGTTTGAGAAGAGCAGCTTTTTTGTGAGGAAAAAAATCATGCAACAGCTCATCATATTGTTTAAAGTGTGGCCCTTCCTACAAGCATAATATATTATGGGGGGCAGCTTCGGCTCAGGAGGTAGAGACCATCCCCGAACCAAAGGTTTGTGGTTAGATCCACAGCTCCTCCAGTCCGCAAAGTGTCCTGATGTTCCTAATTGTCCAAATTGTCCCTGATGGCAGTGTCGGCACTGTGCCAATGAGTGTGTGATACGAATATGTGTGTGAATGTACTGTAAAATGGTTTGAGTGGTCGATAAGATTAGAAAAACGTTATATATACAGTCCATTTAACATCTACCATGTGGCACATGCTACTTAGCAAACACTGTACGAATCAATATTTGAAGTACTTCATATTTAACGTCATGTCCATTCCTTGAATGGACATGACGTCCGTTCCTGTAATTTTGGGCTCAATGAATAAGAGTGAAACAGTATTATTGATCTTCTACTTTACCACCATTTATCAACCTTTGATGAATCCAAAGCTTCCCAGTCTATCGCTGCATCAGTTTCTTTGTTAGCCATTTGGTGACCCACTACCTCCCAACAATATTAACTTCCAGGAGGTTTAGCTAAAGGTAGATTTTGACTACATGCATTGGAGATATTAGTTGTTAATTCATCACTACTGCATCCTGAAAGAATAGTTACGGTATGTGTTGGCCCTCAACGGCAAAATAATTAAGGTGTGTGTGTGAGAAAGAGAGAAAGAGACTGCCATGTAGCCAAATTGGCAGGTGCACAAGAATGTTTAATGTTACATAATTTAGAATGGTTTAATGTGACCTGGAAAGAAACAATGCTCATGTTACACCTCTACCAAGAAAATGAGCCGCAGAGCACTGCAGTGTGTGTGTGCGCGTGTGTGTGTTGTTCTCCTGCTACAGAGTAACTAAGCCAGCTCGGAGAGGGAGAAACAAGGAGCAGGGGAATGCAGTGAATGAGATAAATGTTTTTTTCTTCAAAGGAGCCCGGCCTGTGGCGCCGTGCTCCCTCTCTTTTTTTTTTCCTCTCGTTTAATTAAGAAAGCAATCCCTCCTTCCCCTGAGCTCCCTCACTCCTCTACTCACTTGTTCTGGTGGAAGCCACATTTAATAAATGATCATGATGATAATGAGGTGTGACATGGAGTGGTCGGCGTGTAAGCATCGTATGTTGGAGTGCATGTATGTGTGGCTATCAACACCACTCAAACACATCGAGGAGCATCGCCGCGGTAACACAGGGTGGATTTTATATGGATTTAATATTTGACGTAGTGAATTAATAGGGATGCAGAGGAGAAACCCAACTTTACAGTAACAAGTTAAAGCTGTTTGTACATAATTTTTACAGGATCAACGAGATGTATTTTTTTAATTATCTTTGGTTTTATGCTGCAAGTACAAGCAAAGCTGTTTTTTGTAACACATTTATCATTCTGTAGAAGAAAAATAAAGCAAATGGAGTATGCAGATGTTACAGCATGCAATATACCAGTTTAAACCTGAACTGGCTTTATTAAAAATGTATTCGAATATTTTAGCCATAACAACCATCTATCATAACGCTCACAGCTTCCTACTTAGTTTGGTTTCCTGGATATTGATCAAATCATATAACACTTTTCCAGTTTTAATGACCACTCAAGTGCTTTCCACTCAGTAATATTCACCCATTCTCACACACACACACACACACACACACACTCTCTTACAGTACAACATATATGTTGCGCTTCTCATTCATAGCCGTCAGGAGCTATCTGAGGTTCAGCGTCTTGTCCAAGGACACTTCTTCATGTCGACTGCATGAGCTGGTGATCAAACCACCGACCATCTGATTAGTGGACGACCATCTCAACCCTCTTAGCCACAGCCATCCCCTCCAGTTAACACATGACCATTTCACAAGGAATTGGTAAACAACATGAGCGATTCAATGTCTTTCTTCTGGTACATGCATAACCACTAATGAAGGAGTTAGGTCACAACATTTCATACAAAGCTGGTTCACAGTACTGCTGTACTCCATATTTGTATGTACTGACAGAAACATCTGATAGTATCATAAATGTAACCGTAGATACTTTCGATCTGTCGTATATAGCATGTACTTCATCACAGCTTGGACATCACAGTGTGTGAGAACCACGGGAGAGCTAATCATTGGATCTAAAGAAAAGGGATGAGCCTAAAAAAAGAGCTTTGATTTCTAAAACACTCACCAACGTAACAACATACATTTGTTCAATCATCATGACGTCAACATGCTTTGTTTCAGGATGGAAACTCTTACACTTTGTGTAGGTCAGCTTGGTATAACACTCTGTTGTGAATAAATCAGACGATGGCTACAGATCGGAGCCCTCACACCAAGTGACAGGAAAAATCCCAGCACTGAAAATCTATGCCACAACATCGTTTTTCTATCTGTCCATTACTTAATGTAGTAATACACATTGGGCCCTGAGCCTTAAGTAGCAGGCAGCTATAGTTAGAATTATAGTTTAAGGAAGTGTGCCTGAGGCGCTTTGCTCCAACATTAGCATCCATGTGTAAAAAAGACACGGTTGTGATTCGTATGGCAAAACATTACCGTAATATAAATGCATCAGGGTGAATTGGTAGAGTATGGCTACACTATCACTGATCCATGCTGACATCTGTTGGGGGTGGAGTCGTAGTAGCAGTGGCTCATGAAAGGCGAGGAAAGGAGACAAGATGAAAGACGAAGTCAAAAATGGGCAGAGTAATGAACGGAGCAAATGGAAAATGGAGGAAGCGTATAGGATGTGTAAAGGGACAGAGAGCAAAAAATGAAAGGCGAAAGTAGGAGGAGAAATTGGAATGGGTCAGAGAAGACATAATATGAGCTGGTGCGAGTGGGAATACAGAACGATTAGATGAAAGAATAGGACGGCTTAAAAGGGGGAACAAGAGAGTTGAGGACAAAGGGGGAGAAAAGGGAGGGAAAAACAGGGTGGAAAAAAGGGAGCAATAATAATGGGGAGAAAAGTAAACCAGGGAGCTGAGACATTGAGAGGAGCGAAGAGAGGAACGAGAATGGAGAAGATGAAAGAAGGGTGGGAAAGAAGAAATAGGAGTGGAAAAATGAATCAGGGCAATAACGCTGATATTTGACAATTCTGTATAATATCTGCAAGGAGAGAGAACTGTTGAACAAATAATTTCTGCACTGTACAGAATTTTTAGCATTTTGTCTTTTGCTTTGTGCATCCCCACACATTTCATTGCTCCGATTGGTTGTAGGTCTGCTCTGCAGCCACTGATGACGCCTCCTGAAAAGTGAAAATTATCCCATTCACATTTGCAGTGATGCCATGGTAGTAATTCCTAGAAATTTTGGACAACAGAAAAAAATTCCAGGATCTAAGGACAAAATCGTGGAAGGAGTGAATTCAATGTTAACTAAAAGATAAACCAGTGCTATGGTACAATACTTACAGCCGGACAAAGTGAAGGAGCAAGCGAGAGCCTGAAAAAGACACAGGGATATCCCTGGATCTCCGTGCCCCATTTCTGATGAGTGTTCTTCGCAGAAACATATTTAATTCATCCGCTGCTTCACTTCCTCTATCTCACCCCTTTTCCCCCTCCTTGCTTATCATCTTCCTTTTTTTCAGGAGTTGCGTCCAGAAGCAGCGACTGTGGCTTATTTCTTTTGCAAACATTTTTCTCGTATACATATCTTTTCTGCATCTTCCCCTCTTTTTTTCCCTCTGTTATCCTTGTTATTTTTCTCTGCCCCCTTCACGGTCTCACACATTCCTACCAATTACTCTTATTTCATGTATATATATTTCATGTATATGTTATGTCACTGCTGCAACATATATCAAACTATACCCCACATGTGGACGACAAGACGTCCGAGAATAAATGGAGCAGGACAGAAGCGCTATGGTGCTGATAAATTGCCTTTTGAGTGCAGTTATGTAAACACAGCCCTAGACATGCATAAACATATCAACAAATAAACAGATGTGAAAGTACACTATGCTACACTATATCTTTCTATTGCTTGGTCTGTCTCCTATTCTCTGTCCAAACAAACAAAACCAATGCATGTGTGATGACACATCGCTGTATGTGTGAGTGTACTGACAGTTAGTTGAATGAGGTCACTGCAGCGTGGCTCTTTACAGGGGAAATACTCAACCGGAGACTCCAGAATGTGTGAAACTGATCTCAGAAGCAGCGACTCTCAGGACAAGCTGGAATAATGGAACTGTTGTTTTCACTGCTTGAAAAAACCAAACCTATATCATTAACCCTACAGCCTCCCTGCAGACCGGAAACATTTAAAAATGAAGTATGGCAACCTAGTACCATAGAGTTTCTTTTCACAGAGAAAACATTAAAAAGGAGAAATCAGAAGTTCAGAGAGAAATGAAAGAGTAAAAAGGCCACAATAGTAAGCAGAGAAAAAACAATAAAGAGGCACAAGATAAGCTGTCGTGTACTGTAATATTTTGATGTGCAGTTTGGACTAATTAATGTGAATGTTTGAATGAGTAGGAGAGATGATTCACGGTTTTCTATCAGCACGCACGCACACACGCACGCACGCACGCACGCACGCACGCACGCACGCACACACGCACGCACACACACACACACACACACACACACACACACACACACACACACACACACACACAGCTGGGCACTGCCATTTGAGCCAATTCTTCTGTGACTTCCTCAATTACTGACAAAAACAAGTGAAATGAACAGAAAGATTTTCTCATTTCACTAAAAGAGCTTAAAAAAAGCCACGTCCCTGGAGGAGAACCAATCACCACTGCAGACAGCTAATCTCTGACTGGCATTAGAGCCAATTGTGACCAGAGAGAGGACAATAGACTGTCTGTGGAACAGAGAATTTCACCCTAATTAAATTTATTGGTAAATATAGGCACGGGGGGGGGGGGGGGGTTTAGGCCTCGGCTTGATTAGGAGCAACTGCTATGCTTTAGGGGAGGTTGTGGCGATTTTCATTGTGAATCAATCCAGCAAACACAAAACAGTCTTCTTGGTATTTTCCACGCAAATATACCACAGCAAAATAAAGTGCGAGGTAGTACGAGGCAAACCCTGTGTGATTTGAATAGCAACTAATCTTCAGAAACTCAATAATTCCACTAAATTATTCAAACCTCTGTCCGTCGCTCTCTCTGTCCCCGTCTCTCCCTGCGAGTCTGGCACAATGGCGCCCTGTGGGCTTCCTGTGCTGACAGGAAGAGAGTGGCTTTTCACAGCCGGCCAAGACACACAGCTGAGCGGAAGACGAGCCCCCTTTCTGAGGTTGTCTCTCCCCCCCGCTGCCCCTTCCCCATCGCTTTCTGGACACACTTTTACTCCCTTTATTTTCTCTCTCTCTCTCTGTGTGTCTGGACCATCCTCTCAATTGTCTCCTCCCAGTCTGTGGAGGAACTCGGCCTCACTTACTATCTGGCCATTACTTAATAGCTCCTCTGCTCATTTTCATTTGCTCGCTCTCCTCCCTCGATCAGATTATTTTTCTTCGTCATCCCCTCAGAGGAATCTCGCCCTTAAATTCCCTGTCACACTTTTTTTTTGTGGACCAACATTACATTTCTCAAGTGACATTTTAGCTGCTTCTTCAATTCGTTTATCTCTTCCCTCCCCATCTGTGCCCATCCCTCTCAATGCGCCCTGTCTTCTATGTACTCTGTCCTAATACGTGCTCTTCTCTTATCATCCCTTATCAACCCTTATTTACTTTTTTCACAACATCCTTTTGTTTCAACTGTCTTGTTCTGTCACACTCCTTTTACTAACATCTCTTTTTAATTAGTCAATTAAAGAACTACCTTTTAAACAGTAAAGCTGTTTTCAGACATGAACTCCAGAAAGTATCTGCACAAAGGGGTTCGGACTCAAGCAAGAGTTGGTGCAACATGCAGGAGAAAATACATAACATATACATTTTGTTGCAGTGATCATGTGTTTTTGTCTTTAGCACATGGACACCAGCTTCTGCCCGTATCACCCAAAGCTCTTGATTTGTGTCGGTGAATCGCCTGGAAGATCTGCATTCTCACATGAGTTCATTTGGACACTATCCAGAGTTTTTAACAGGGGGCTGGCAGGAGAGAGGGTTGACTCGAACATTTGGGTTCTCACATACAGCCCCTACAGATAATTTCAAAAGATTATGTGGAATTCAGTGCATGTCTGAAAGCATCTTGAGTTTGCCATCTAACAGGCAAATAATTTCAAAAGATTATGTGGAATTCAGTGCATGTCTGAAAGCATCTTGAGTTTGCCATCTAACAGGCAAAGAACTGACTGATAAGTGTTACCTTACTCACAGGTCCTTTAAGGCCTAATTGGGTGGGTCCTGCTCGACAGTGGTCCATTCAGCGGTGCTGTCATTTAAATAATGACCAGGATTAAAGTCTAAGTGTAGATAAAAGTGCCCCCTACAGAGGTAGACATCCTCGGGGTGAGGGGCCATGATGTGAATTTGTAGCTATTGTGCGGTGGCTCTGATGTCTGCTTCAAGGAGATGTTTCTGTGAGCTCCAATGTTTCATTTCAACTGCTTCGTCTCTACCTGTTTGTGGCCGCAGCGTTGTCAACTAGCCCTTTTCCTGCACCTTAAATCACCTTTAGGCACAAAGCGAGTCCGTTACTGTATCTGTTCCTCAGCTCTTGAACTCATGAATCTTCATTACTTTCCCTCTGGTCAGTTAAGGTGTGTCTTGCACCTCATTTGAGTCATCCCTCATGTTTCATGATGTGGAACAGACAACGGGGGGATTAATGATAGGTCTTCTTTTTTTGTTGTGCCAGTACCTGTGAGTGAGTCTTGGAGACCAGCTTTGGTGCTGATGTCAGCAGGAGTGAGTGCAGCTGAGCCTGACAGGACATTTCTCTTTGCTGACTGATGTTTCAACTGGAAAAGTGGCGAGAGTCAGGGTTTCCAATCAGCCAGGGAATTTTCACCTCCAGCAGTCAAACAGAAAATGTGCTAGACACGCACAGCAAATTTTCCCGGAAGGTTTAGGATTTCCGTACTTTCTGTCATTGTCATTAGTCTCTATAACACCTACAATATTTGAGTGTTGGTCAAACAACACTTTTAAAGGCCTTGAAAGCATATTATCTTATTGAGCTTATGAAGAGTAATGGGATCCTACACTTTCATAACAAAAATATCCATGAGTCCATGTGCATTGGCCCCAGTTCTCCCCGCAACCCTCAACGGATAAGCAGTGTAGATAATGGATGGATGGATGGATGAATAATGTGTGCTTGTGTGTGCTCACTGATGTTCGTTGCTGTGCTGTTCCCCTACATAGCCTTTTCAGAGTCAGCTGCCCCAACTACGTAATTTACACTTGAGCACACTCTTCAACCAACCATCTCCACGCCCACACACAGTCTCAGTCAAATATACCATCACAGCCTCAACCTCTACCACCATCTTCATTAACCCTCACAGGAGTCATTGAACAACACACAAAGGAGGGATTCAGTCTTGGCCACGTTGTCAGAATAAAACAGACCCCACTGTATAAACCCATGCATTGCTTTGTGTGTATATGTGTGAGTCCAAGGATTGAATATGTAATTGGGTGTTTGTTAGCACTATGTACCGAATAGAGACATTGTGTGAGTTCAAGCTTAATTGTATTCCTTACACCCCTTTGAATACATCTGCCAGAAATGTTTTTTTAAATAATCATTCCACAGTTTCACATATTCACCGAACCTCCAAACTTCAATTAGGTTCACGCTACAAGGGCATTGTTTGTTCAGTTCTATAAATGCCAACCAACGCCACCTACAGGCAAAGAAACAGCCACTGCAGGTTGCACTCATTATATGAACATTTCAACCAGCAATAATGGTGTTATTGTGTTATTTTGTTGTCAGTTAAGTATTTGTTATGTGTCCCTTTATGGTTTTACCCATAAAAATGGGATATTATGTCACAGTAACTTTGAATGTGAAATTTGAAATTATAGAAACACAGCTTGTGACTATGCTTCTTGCCACCAGATGAGTGAGACATAATGCTGGTAATATTGTCAGTCACCAGATAATATTTGTATTCATCCCATTAATGATTGTCCTTATTTGTACAGTATTATTTGTACAGTATTATGCACTTGTTTTTTGCAGTTTAATAAAAACAAACTAAAAAAGTGCACAGACACAGAAGATGAACAGAACAAAGAAAAGACATAAAAATAAAAAATGCAGTTGCAAAACTCTTTGCCTGCAGGTGGTGCAAATAAACCTATTACTTTTCTTGACTGAACGGTATGTGGCAGAGGTCTGAACGTGGAGGACCAAAGCTGTAGTCTTTAGAATAAATGACACTGTGTTTCTCTGTTTATCTTTTAAACTCACCCTCCTCTTTTTCTATCAGGCCACCTGCTGCTCTTTCTTCTCATCACCTCACTCACAAGGCTTAACTAGAACACAGGTAGGAATCGTTTACAGTGGAGGTTCAGACTCCAACTTCGCCTCCAAAACTAGCCTCAATAGTCAGTCACAAAAAAGAAATACAACCCAGTGTTCACAGACGAAGGGACTACTATAGACTAAATGCATGCTGCTTCTTGAAAGTCAATCTAAAATGTAGAAAATTTGAAATTATATGACTGTACTGTGGTGGAGGCAATACCACAGATATACATAGATATAAACACAAGTTACCCAAGTCACATGAATGATCTCCATATTAGTGGATGGGACATGGGTCAAACCAAAGTACATTTTTCTCAAAGATTGTTTCCATCATTTTAGGAAGTTCTTATCACACTGATGTATTTTCAATTGTTCATTTCACAATATGTTAATGAGGTATTTGATGTTAGTATAAATGGAGTGAAACATGAGGCTGACTCGCGATTGGTTGAGCTTGCCTTTTGACGGGACTTCAATACCATGGCTCCATCTGCTGATCGCTACTGCGCAGACTGTCTATATTTCTGGATGGATGGAGGAAGTGGAGAAGCAATTTCCATCTTTATAGACAGGCTTTGGTAACTACCACTAAGCTTCTAAGACGCACTTATCTCTTCTGCAAAAGCCTTTCCCCTGAGAAAGTGAGTCATAGTTTTGGAGAGTGCAAGTTTAAACACAACAAGGCCATAAAGGTGGAGAAGTGACAAGATCAGACTTTGTGTCTCATGGTGACGTTCAATGTTTCTGACGACTTCTGTACTCTCATTTTGCACCTTCTTAGCGATAACGTGTTTTAGACACATACAACTTTAAAAAATCTAATCATACAAGTGTTGTATTTACAGATGTATTTCATATAAAATATTAATGGTTACAGCAGCAAATAATCCAACATAATGGCCATATTGATACTATGAAAGAGGCAACCAGCACTGCTACAAGTTGATTTCAATTGAACAAAAAAAACATAGGCTACAGAAGGATATAATTAATTTTGTACGGGTGAAATGGGGAAATCACTATTTAGCCATAATGCACCTTTGAAGAGCAAACACAGAGTCAGAAAGTTATTATTGTCCTGCAAAACATTGTTGATAGTGTCAGATGATACGAGGTGGGGGAATTAGCATAAAAAAACAGATACCAACAGACATTAAAATAAACATGAGCAGGGACTAAGAGTCGCGGTACCAATTAAGGGCAATAATGAATGGGAGGAGCAGAAATTAGAGGTATTGAGTAGACGACTGTGTGGAATGACAGGGGTGCAATGGATGAGAAGGATGGGGACAAAGATTGGGAAACAAGATTTTAAGAGACGAGGAAGAAGTGAGCTGGAGTTAGAGGAGACAGGAGGGCTGGAGGACTTATGAGGGACAGTTGTAGGATATGACAGGATGGAGGGCTGAGACATTTGGGGAAGGATAGGTGAAGAAGGATATGAGGAGGCAGATAAGGAAAGCAAGAAAAAGGGGGAAAAGTCAAAGAGAATGAAGACAGCAAACATGTAGAGGGAGGGGAGAAGATGAGAGGAGATAAGGAGAGGGCGCCAGTGTTTGATTTTTTTTTCTCTGGGTGAGTCTCCTGAGGCTTTAACATGTACAGTGTATACACATAAATACACACACACACAAACACACATACACTGAATGTTTCATGGCTTCCATTTGCAAGATTACATCTTTCAATTAAGACTGAGATGGTTGTCTCGTGCACTGTGACTGTGTGTGTGTGTGTGTGTGTGTGTGTGTGTGTGTGTGTGTGGGGTAAATTATTTTAGAATCTTAATTTATTATTTCTCCAACAACAGATTCACAAATTAAGGAATGTTTGTCTATTACCAAATAAAACAGGGAGAGTTGAAACAAAATGTAGATTGTCAATAAATAGCTGACAGAGGATTACGCTGACTAAAAAGATCAAACCCTGATTCCAAGGACAGCTGACCTCCATGTTTGTAGCGTTGATTAGCGTTTTGTCATGACATGTGAAACCAGTGGAGGAATATTGTCACGTAATTACATTTTTCTTTAAAAACTAGAACTAAATTAAAGGAAAAACTACATTATTATATCAGTCTCACTTGCTCCTCTATGACGCTGTATTTGCGATGCTTTGAGCTAAATGCCTTTGAGATGCTAACATGCTCATAGTAACAATGCTAACATGCTGATGATAACATATACAATTTTTTGCATTGTGTATTAGCATAAGATATGTTTATTATTAGCACTAATCTCTGCAAAGGCTAATGGGAAATAAATAAGATTTCAAGTTAGGAATTTAGTAATGAACAAAACATTTTGACCTGATGATGAAATTATATAAAAAGGGGATCGCCAAAGTCATTGCAATATATCCTGGTGGTTGAAGACATACTGAAGATAGGAAATGTGACAGTACAGAGAAAATTTTCAACTACTTATATCAAATTCATGTTTGTGTGTGGTTATATGTTTTTTGCACCAACTTAAATTCTTCTGCTGAAACATTTAAAAATTGAAATTTCATCAAAGATTTCATTGAACTGAAAGAACGTTTCTTGAACATCACAGAAAACAAAGTGATTTCATTGTATCTGTTTCCTTTTTGCAACAGCTTTGACATCTGCCTGTTCCTGGACCAGCAGCAAAGCACAAGGATGTTTTGTTTATAGAGTCACTGATAGCTATAAACTGGATATGATAACTGAAGTGAATTGTTTTTTGATATTTAAAATACACAACACTGAAAAACTGCTGTCAATTTAACTCTACATATAAGGTAGATTTTATCATTAGTTTGTTGGAATTGGAGTAGCACTGCATCGTTTCTACTGCATCTCTGTCCATCATTTCAACATTTTTGTCTGTTTTTCTGTTTATATATAACAATAATCAAATGAGAAATTCAGCAGCACTGATTCATTATGCTGAGGATGTAAATTTGTACCTTTTAGTTTTTAAGCATTTACATAAACTCTCTGGTTATTACTCTGTATGATAGGCATAAATACCACCAATCATTTTAAACAGCACTTACCATGTTATTTCATTTTGTTATTTCATTATAAAGTACATTCTTGCTAATTATTAATATGCTTTTACAACTACAGTGATACAATCAGAGCAGCCTAATTCCAGTGAGTGACATACTTTGGAGAATCACAATTAGGGGTTACTCCCAGGCATGTAAAATGCAACCTAGGCGTCCAGAAGTCACAATGCCTGAAGTGAGCCACTTCAGGCATTGATGCAGCATTTCCAGGCTTCTTGTGGCCCAAACAGAATGGATGTGTGCCTTAAGTTGCCCAAGTGTAAAGTAGCAATTGTGGTTCAAATATCCTAAAACAAATGTGGGCCATGTTAATCTAAACCCTGGGTCATTTTTTTGTTAGTTTGTTGTTATTTTTTCACTGAATTCGTGAGAGTGAAATGGAAGTTCCATGTTGTTTGTCGAAATCTGTCGAAGGGAGTGAATGTTGCTGCAGAGCTCAGTGGGGCTTTACAGAAATACTATGACATTAATTGGAGGTTTCCCTGATATAATGAATCAATGCATCTTGCCAATTAAAAAAATTCAATAAAACTGACTTTAAAAAGACAAACAAAACTTATTATATATATATATATATATATATTATATATTATATTTAAAAAGCAGCTATCACGTAAATATAAAAGCAAATTAAAATAGAACTTTGACTCATATAATAAGAAACACATGATTTTCTGGCCACGTTATTTTTAACTCCAGGGGCCGATTTAAGAAGCTCATTTTGTCCCAGAAAAAAAAAAAGTATGACTTAAATTGTATGTCGTTATTTCCTTGTTTTTCTGCAAACTGTATTCATTAAGTGTAAAATTTCAGACTTGCTCTTATGCTCTTTCTCTGGTATAAATAAATGATTACCCTACAGTGGGTGGGACCCCTCCTCTCCTCTGAATAGCCCAGATGCTGCAGATAGAAATAACACCTCATGTGAATATGCTTGTGTTTCTCATCAAGAACAGTTTCTTTGACCTCGAAAATGTTACACTCCGTATAAGCCTGCGTTATCTGCAATGATCACACTCTCACTCGGCTGCGCGCAAGGATGATTCTCCTGGAGTACAAAGACACCCAGTGGATGTACTGCACGTATGCTGACATATTCATCCGTATGGCACCGTAACACAGCAGAGTGACAGAGTGTGGGTAGATAATTGCCCAAGTCAGAAAGCTTAACGCATCTGCTGCAACAAACACCTATTATCAGCTGTCAGCCTATTTTCCACATATCCAATTAGGGGTTGTCATGTTATGGTGTGTAAACAAACCAAATGATGTGAGATCGCTCTCCCACACACACACACATCACCTTCTGACATGGGCCTTCATTTATTCTGCCGTCACACAAACCACTAAACCCCTCCAAACCTGGATTAATGTGGCCTAAGTGTCGTTATAATTGCTCAAATCTCATCTCGTCTGACACCTTTCCTCCCCTTAATGTCAGAGATAGATTTTGGCTCGGGTACCAGTGCATTTTCAGGAGACAAAGAGGATAGACTCAGGTTACTTTAATGGAAAGAGTATATCACTGTTTATTGATGTGATTCAGGGCATTATGCATCATTAACTGTGCTGAGAGCCGACACTTTCACAGGGCTTGTGTGAGGACATCTTGCTCTTTGGCGAAGAAAGTTGCTTTTGTAAAGAATCAAGTGTTTACTTCCCCTGCGAAGTGACAGATGCTATCTCACTTGTGTCATTAAAGCCTCCTTCTGATTGCTGCACTGTGGCCCTCATCGAGTGAAATTGTCGGCCCAGCCTTGTTTTTGTTTTGCATTTAGTGGTCCGCTGCTTTGACGGTAGCCAAGGCACGTAATGAGGAGTTTGTGTTCACAAGGCCCGGACCATGATAACAAAACCAAACAGCTTGTGTATGCCAGTTTGTGTTGGCTGTGAAAAACAGCTTCCTCAGGAAGCCCCTCTCAGATGAAAAATTAATTAATTTGGTTTTGACAAAGAAGATATTACATAACAATATGTCCCGACATCCTCTCATGAGGGAGAAAAGACCCTCTGTTGTTCCATGGAACAAATGTGCTGTCTTAATTCCACACTCTGCTCTTCCACCTCCGCCTGCTCTTCAACAGATCGGAGGGCTGAAACTATCATGAATCATCTCTTATTTGTCAAATAACCATGTTTTACTCGACTTTGTCTGTCCCCTTTTGTTGATCTGCGACTGGTTTGCCATATTTCTTGTTTGAAATATCTCATGTGTGGTGTTATGGCTTCTCTCTCCATAGGTGGTCCGGTTGTGTCATGCATAATAAATGACCACTGGTCTAGTTCCGCTTTAACCTGCGTGACTTCCACTTTATTTATATCTGAACTGTCATTTCACAATCATTCACGAACACGCACACATGCACACATGCACGCGCACACACACACGTACACACAATTTAAATATGTCTCCAGATAAGTTGAAACATTGAGCTTTTTTTGTATCTAATATTCTGCAGGTCTCAGTGCTTCTGCTCTGTTGTTACTGTGTTTTTATGTACACTTCAACACACATGCATTCATAACAAACGTGACACTCCAGTAGGTACAACATGCATATCTCTGTCACTATCTGTTCTCCACAGTCATTGTTGTGAGGTGTGACTTGAGAGAGTCAGAGAAACAAAAGCAGACTAGTGAACTGTTAACAGATGGGTATCATCATCCCTGCAAAATCCACCTTTTTTAATGAATATGCTTTGTTTGTCAGCAGCCCTCCTCCTCCTGTCGATTAGATAAGAACCAGTGAAGCTAGCGCAAACAGCAAACACTATAGCTCCTGTGAAACAGTATAAATGCAGTAGTTGTGTGTGTATACCGGAATCTCAAACTAATCAAATGTTTTTAAATGCGATCAAACAAGTGTAGCAAAAATAGAGTATTTTAAAGTAATGTGAGACAATAATTATAATAAAGTTCTCAAACCTAAATGAGAGAATCAGGTTTGGTAGGAAGTTCTGCACTGACTCATATCAGCACATTTCTATTATTTTAATAGTTTGTATGTTTGATTGTGAGCTAAGATCACACAAAACAACAGGAAGGATGCAGTATGGGTTAAACAAGAACCCATTACATTTTGGTGCGGATCCAGGGATTTCTTTCATTACCTTTAACATTGAGTGATGAAGCTTTTTTAAAAACATTTTCACGAATGTCCCAGGGAATAATTCTTGGATCCTGATAAAAAGAAAACTGGCACATTTAAGTGACTGATATCTATGAGTGTGTGACATTTGGTGCAGCTTGACTGAATTTAAGACCGTTAGGCCTTGGCAAAGGTATGCACTCTACTGAGAGCCATTCTATTTTTAATTCAGATTTTATGGTTATGCTGTCAGGTAACTCAAAGCAATTGGTTTAGGAAAGATGCAGGCTTTGATTTGAAGAACTACTCAACCCACCACTGTCTTTTCCATACCCAATGTGTCTGTGGCCCTAACATAAGCAAGATGCAAACAATCTTACAGGACTCTTAAAGGGGACATAGCATGCAAATTCCACTTTGTTAGTGCTTCTACAGGTTAATGTGGGTATCTGGCATGTCTACCAACCCAAAAACTCTGGGGAAAAAACACTCGCGCATTTTGTTATAGTTCCTCTAAGTCAGAAACGTCATGCTTGAGCGACCCGATTGCGCTTCCTGGGTATTGTGTCGTAACAAGGAACTGGAAGTCTCCCTACATGGTCTTGCCCCCCCCCCGTCCCCCCACACTCGTTACTTCCGGGTTTACACCGGAGGCAGCGAGGCTGCGAGGCAGCGCAGCGCCGTTCCCAAGCACGCAGCCGGGCTGTTCACACGGGACGAGCATTTCTCCGCTGGTCAGCCCGCGATTCACTCACATGTGGCATTTGTCTGGATCATTGGGACTGGGAGGCTGCAGCAGCTGCTCGGGAGCGACCGCTCGCTCTCCCGTGCGTGAGCTGGAATTTGTGTCAGCGCCACGCAGCCAGCAGTGTGGAAGACTTCCGCAGTGTTCAGCGCTACTGTAACCCCCGAACCCCGACATTCAACGGGTACAACAACAAGCGGAGAAAGCAGAATCGCGGGCTGACCTTATATATACAGTCTATGGGGCTGACCAGCGCGGAGAAATGCACGTCCCGTGTGAACAGCCAGGCGGCTGCGCGCTTGAGAACGGCGCTGCGCTGCCTCGCAGCGGTCTTCCACACTGCCAGCTGTGTGGAAGACTTCCGCAGTGTTCAGCTCTACTGTACGCCGGGGTACAGTAGTTACGCCGGGTTACAGTAGTTACGCCGGGTTACACCGGACGCGGAAGCGCAGCTGCGAGGCAGCGCAGCGCCGTTCTCAAGCGCGCAGCCGCCTGGCTGTTCACGTGCATTTCTCCGCGCTGGTCAGCCCCATAGACTGTATATATAAGGTCAGCCCGCGATTCTGCTTTCTCCGCTTGTTGTTGTACCCATTGAATGTCGGGGTTCGGGGGTAAATGATGGTCTTCATAGCCCCCCCCCACCCCTCTCTTTCTCTCTCTGTCTGTCTGCTTGTGTGCTTGTAGTGGATGGGCAGAGGGGGACATTTAATTATGTGATTGGGAAAATTAAAACTCCAGGACAACAAGGGGAATACAAAGTATGGGATGCATATTTGATAATTTATATCATATAAAATATGTAATTTATATCGTTTAAAATCATGGGGGGAGAGGGGGGAGGGGGGAGCTGGCTCATTAGCATTTAAAGGAACAGGCACTCAAAACAGGTCACTCTGTGGAGGGCTGTTTTATACAGGGTAAAAAGGGTGCTGTTTTATATGATCCTTGTGGTATTTTGACCAAAGTATGTTACAGACATTTCATTAAGACCCCAAGGAACCATATCAACTTGTGGTAAAATGGGCATGCTATGTCCCCTTTAACTTGTAGTAACCCCAAGACACTAGGGGTTTTATTATATGAAATATTCAACACAAAGTAATTTTGTTATGGCTATTCTCTGTCTTCCCCTTTCCCTGTGTCCTCAGCTCTGCCATTCTTGTGTGTGTGTGTGTGTGTGTGTGTGTGTGTGTGTGTGTGTGTGTGTGTGTGTGTGTGTGTGTGTGTGTCCTACCACCACTCCACCTGAGCTCCTGTAGAGCTAATACACTCTTCAACCTGCTGCAGTGTTTAAACCCTGACCCATCCTGACCACCTCATATCATTCAGTCGACTGACTAACATCAATTCTAAGTTTTATATGCTTCTCGTCCACAGTGCTTCAGGTGCATGAGCCAGTTTGCCTCTGTAATCTGACATGTCCTGCTCCTCACTTCCTGTTTGGATCTTCACCTCACCACCAGTCCTGCTCAGCCCCACAGTCCACAGAGCTTTCGCAATCCAGAGACTCCTCACCACCTGCTCCAGCTGCAACCTTCTTCCCCTCTTCAATGGACTGGTAAAAACAACCCATCTCTCAAACCAAAAAAGAAAGTAGTTTTCTCAAACTTTTTCTTCCCTTTATTTTCTGCTCTTTTTCAGGAATCTAAATTGAGGCATTAAAGCATTTTTAGTAGACATGGCTGTTGGATGAATGTTTGATTCTTACTGCAAATCATATTTTTAGCACCGTATTCTAAGGCTGACAAAAATATATTCCTTGTATACTGTTTGTGCTCTGAGGCAGATTTATACAAATTCATGTCTCACATACAGATACATGTATTCTATACTGTTAGGCCATGTTTGCATTTGCATGAAGTATATGCAGGTCAGTGTAATAAAACATGTATTTTTCTCTCCCTTCTGCTTCTTTGTAAAACAACACACAGCAGCAAGCAGTAAACACACCACCACTCATATATTAGCAGGCACCCACACTCATGCACAGGCCAAAACTACACGGCAGTTTGAAGTACAGTGCTTTGTGTTTACAGTTGTGGGGATAAGGAATAAGCTTGTTAATTATTTATGACGACAAGGGTTAGTTTTCATGTTTTTGTTTCCAGCTTAACTGGACTTAAAAGAGCTTTCAGAGGACAAAGCGCCTAAAAGGACAACTTGCTAACTCTTTGTGTATGAGCTGCAATATGTAGTGAAGCTATATTCAAAAATATGCTTAAAAATTCCAAGTTTCTCTCTTGTGTTTTGTTTGAAATTCAAAAGCAGGACTGCAGTCCATGCAGGGTTGTGTGTCCTTAACCTGGGTCAACGTGGAGGGAAACTCCACTGCTGTAGTTGCTGTACATGAGCTGTACTGCCTCACTGGCACTGGGGGGAGAGTGAATGAATCACCATCTTTAATAAATGTACTTGATAATGAATGTTGGTGACTTTCCAAGTTGGATCAATAAACTGTCCTGCCAATGGTGTTGCACTATTCCACTGGGCTACAGGTGGCACTGACATGCCAAGATTTTATGCAATGCGCCAACAAAAGAAAAGGAAAGAACACTTTAAGGTAGTAGGCAAGATTTAGCACCAAAGCATTCACACAATGCATCTCAGTAGTGGTGAATGGACTGCATTTATATAGATCTTTTCCAGGCTTATCGGCTGCTCAAAGTAGTTCACACTTAAACGGATAGTTCACCGCAAAAAGATAAATTCACTCATTATCTACTCACCAATATGCTGATGGAGTGTTTTTAGCCTAAATGTCTGCTACTGGAAGTAGCGATGCTAACACGCACCCCACACGGCACCCTTGGGAGAAAGCTTGTGTGCAGTGTGTGTGTGTGAATGTGAACGTGGCTCCAAAGGATGAGATCAGAGGACATGAATGTTCGGGCTCAAGGACAACTGGATGACACCACAGGAGCAGAATGGAGGCTTTTTTTTTTATGTTGTTTTTTTACGTTTGAAGAAGTGGTCACCATTTACTTAATTGTATTGGATTTGACTGCAACACTGTTTACCTTTGGACTCACTTCACCAATAGTGAATTTTCAATCTAACTTCATGGCTCAAATTGTGACAGTAAAGTGTAAATTCAGATTTTCTTTGTTTTACAACAAATGCACAGAATATTAGACTTTTTAACATCATCCACTCCATAAACCACCACTATCCACAGCCAATGAATCAGTTTATTTGTAATTATACTAATACTACCCTGGTTATAATGTTGGACAGTGGATGTAGTTTTTCTGATTTAACCTTTATTGAGCGTGGTTTAAACAGATAGTTATCATCATCTCACTCGTGTGTCTGGGACAATCTCTGTAATTTTAAAGACGCAGTAAGAGTCTGAATGTGTCGTGTAGAGTCAGAAACACAGTGAGTCTGTCGTGAGAACCTCTCAGAAAATATAGACCCACCCTGTCTGCACTGCTAAACATAGAGATTGTCATATATTTCAAACACGCGCGCACTAATGCATTAACAATGTTCTTAGTATTTGAAGGTAATTCCTACATATTTAATCCTACAACTGCAGTCACATAAAAGCGCTTCCACGGAAAATCCATCTTCAGTTGCAAACTCCTGAGCACATTTATATGTTAGGGAATAAATGTGAGTAAGTGAAAAAGAATGGGATAGAGTGTGTGTCTGTTTGCCATTGTTTCAATAGCCATAAAAATTCTCCCAGATGGGAAAAGAGCAGGGAGTGCTCATCACATAGTGTCCTCTAGCTTGTTAAATATTTTGAATATACATATTGTACTTTACAATGGAAGCCAGCATGTGCACCTTATAAATGTGAGCAACAGCAGACATATGTGATACTGTTTCAGGTAGCTTGGATTCATGTTGGTTATGTTATAACTCAAAAACATTGCTGTGGCGCCTTGTTCCCGAGATGTAAAAAAACAATAAGTACACAAATATGCCAACGCCCAGAAGTTCAGTACATCAGCGCCTAGATTGCCAAAGTAAAGAAGAGGAAGGTGTCATGTTTCCATTGCTGTGGATTGAAGCCAATAAAAACCTGCGTCTACTGCAAAGTCATTTGACCTGGGAGTGAATGTCCATTGTATCCATTCCCACTGCAGACAAACGCCAGATGTTACGGGGTGTTTTACACTTTTTGGACCAGTGTAAAAGGGGCAATAGATACAACTGTGACAATTTTCACTGCATTATAATTTTTATTTCTATTATAGAAACATCTTAAATCTGTCCTCCAGTGTTATCTGTCCATCCAGTCATTGTTTTTGTCTATTTGTTTCCACATGGAAGCAGTGTACAGGTATACAACCACCTGCAAGAAATACACCAATTTGCTCATGACCTCAACTTGGTTGAAAGCACATACAGGTGTATGATTAAATCATATAACTAGTATGATTATAAAATGTGTATTTTTCTTATAAAGAAATTAAACTTGACCTATTATCACATGTATATATACACTTACATATACAGACAAGCATAAATAACCCTGTCTGTTTGGCCCTGTAGTTAAAACCGATATAATGAGACCTTACAGGCTGTAATGTAGAATTATACTCAAGTCAGCCGCTGTCATATCAGGCAAAATTAGCCTTTCCTTTCATGCATGCATCCCTGCTTTATCCATTCTCTGTCAAAACACGGCTCAAAGGGCTGCGCCACACTCCTTCATCAGCCAACTGTGTATACACACACACACACACACACACACACACACACACACACACACACACACACACACACACACACACACACACACACACACACACACACACACACACACACACACACACACACACACAACTTTTTAACTGCTGCAGGGAGCTTGATTATACCCATTACCAGTGTGACAGCAGTGCCACAGTTAATGATATCTGTGTTATATATACGTAGGAGAGCTTTGTGGTGAGTTATTAATACTAAGATGCCTCGTCTTTTATGGTCTTATCAATAAAAGCTTTTCTGCCAGTCGATACAGCTGCTTCACACCAATGACTATTCATCCAAAACGCAAATCGACCCAGCATGATATGTAAGTGTGTTGGTGTGTATGTGTGAGTGGTTGCGTTCAGTGGAAAGTAAGAGCATGTGGATATTGTGTTTGGCAACATCTCACAACATACACATTTTTCTTTTGGCTCAGACAAATGTGCACTTTTTGCAGGAGTTGTTCCAATAACATGTGGATTCAAGAGTGTAAAATGTGAAGTTGATTGTGAGGTTGAATTCGGTTTTTTGTCTCAGTCTGCCCTCTGCCATACTTGCTGGGACAGACTGGACTCTGGCATTGGCTTGGATGGGCAATTGCAAGCAAAAGTTGAGTTAACTGATTAAATAAAGTCATGAAACATACAAACGGATAAATGTCATATAACGAACTTGGTGCTTCAGTATAATTGGTTAAAATATTCATCTTTCTTTTCACAACTCTTTGAACCATCTGAATCATTGGTTTTGCAGATTAACATCCTGGTTCAAAATAGAAGAACTGTGATAATAATAATTAAACCTGAGTCCTATTTAAGAAATGCTAACAGAGAAGATAGGTGGAGCGGAATGTCTGCGGCAGGTGCTGGAAGTGAGTAAAGAGAAAGGAAGTAAGTGTTTACATTAAACCATGCACTGCACAAATGTGAGAGCAGATGTAAGAAAGTCAAATAGGTCAGAGGGGAGGAAGACAGTGATGAATAAATATGACAGCAGGTCAAAAATCCAGATAGGGCCAAAGTGGTCAGCGTTAATATGAATAAACAGATAAAATACAGATACGTTTAGATTTTGTCTGATTTACAGCTTCTGAGAATATCAATACCTCCTTGTCAATTCTGAATTAAAATAAATCTAAAGTTACAAATCAAATTATCCATATAACCACAGAACTGACCAAAGAATCACCACTTTTTTTTGTGATAGTAGTCTGTACATTCATAGGTGCAGGGGAAACAGGCATTTATAATAGTTAATTTGGCATACTTTCATTTGTACCAATTTGTGAAACTCTGATAAAAAAAAAATGGGACCTTTCTTGTCCATGGTGTAACTTTATGACTTAATGAATCATCATCATCATTGTACATTCCCAACCCCGCCCTCTGGCCTTCAGTGCCGGACTTTGAAAACCCCAACTAACAATTTAAGGTCAACGCTAAATGGTATCACACATTTTTGTCTTGTCATATGTGTGCACAGGGCATTAGCTACCCCTGCACATTTTGTCTTGCATGCTTGAGTTGTTGTTTCCACATATATTGCCTCTATCATCTGACCAAAGCCCTAGTGCACTCATTTAGCCTAGGACATTGATGCTGTTCTTTCTGGTTTCTGCACTCTCTGTATGAGTCCTGCTCTGGACTTCAGTTCCCTGCTACAAGTCAGAGCATTCTCTGTTTCAATTTGAGTTGTTTTTCTTGTTCAACCAACACATGGAAGTTTCTCACTGCAGCTAAAAGCTTTGATCCTGTATTTGACTTCACGAACACCTCTCTCATTTAATATTTTATCGCTCTGTGATGAGTAAATTTGTTATCCTTCTGGCAATTCTTCTTCTTTTACAATCTTGTAAAAGAAGTTTGACAGTAGATACAACCTCTTAGCTTTGCACAGCTGGTTGGAGTAGGGTAGTAATCGCATGATCATAGATTAGTCTCACTTATTCTCAATAACTGCCAATTGTAAACTAGAGTAAGCTGCTCATGACAGCCATGGCCTGGAGGTTAGAGAAGCACACCTGGGTCGCCTCTCTCAATGTCCATGGCTGCAGCGCCCTTACTAACACTCTAACTGCTTCCCAGGAGCTACAACTTGGCAGCCCACTGCCCCTAGTGAGTATGGATGTGTGTGTGTGTGTGTATGTGTTTGTACTTATATCTTTGTTAGAACCATTTTGAGGTTAGACCATATGTAATAAGGACATTTGGGCAAGTGAGGATATTCTAGTTGGTCCTTACATGGATCTAAATGAGTGTGGACATTTTGGTCTGTCTTTACATAGAAATAACATAGTCAGACATTTTCGGGGGAAAGTCAGGACATTTTAGTTGATCCTTACATGGATCTAAAGGAGTGAGGACATTTTGGTAAAGTGAGGACATTTTGGTCGGTCTTTAAATAGACCTAAGTGATCCCATTTAGGGATGGTTAAGGTAAGTGTCTGGGGTGAGCTGGGAAAGTGAGGACATTTTGGTTTGTCTTGACACAGACCTAGCAAAGTGTGGACATTTTGAACGGCCCTCATCCTCAGTAGACTGCTTGGGGGTTAGGACTTGCTTCTAGGGTCCGGTTAAGGTTAGGTTTATGAGTGTCGTCACTAAGATAGACGTACACGGTTGTGTGTGTGTTCACTACATACAGACTGTTAAGAGGTCTAATTTCCTGTAAAATCTCCATGTACAAATAAAGAATTCTTCTTCTTCTATGTGGGTCCTTGCATGATCCATGAACTGAACTAGTTTATTTTCCTGCTTCTCAGTCTTTTATTTGTAGGAGTGCTGTAGCAGTGGTTTGAGAAGTTTCAATGTAAAGCTTCAAGGTCACCATGCAGAATTATTGCAACTGCCTCAAGACCAAGCTGACAGTTGTTGTCCTCTACGAAGAGGCTACACACTTTTTCCTAATACCAAGATATTCAAGGACAAGATCTAAAACGAAGCCACATAAGCCCTTCTCTTTTTTATCTGTATTTTATTTCTTTCCCTCTACCCACTTCATTTTCTCTGGTTCTGTACATTTTGTAGATTACTATGCGCTTATTGTGGACAGTGCCTGTGTGTGTTATTGTATATACTTCTAGCTACACGCAGAGTTGTTCATGTTTTCCCTCCCCGCAGCTTATGCCAATATAAATATCTCAGCTAATTAATAAAAGCGAAGACCTTAGTATCTCTGATGGGATTTCCTCTGGGCTTATTCACTCTCATTCAGATTTCACCTCGCAGCACAGAGGGAGACTCATGAGGACAAGAGGCAGAGGAGGGGGGAGTGAGAGGAAGAGTGGAACACAAGACGAGTTAGAAGTAAGAAGACGTCTGAAATGTCTAAGTGAGCAGTAAATTCCGGCTTAAAAAATTCACCTACCTACAAATGATCGTTGTGCTGAACAACATGAAAGTCAATAGGAATGGGTTAAGCTTCAAAAAGCTGCATTGCAGACTGTAGCACTCCCGACACTGTTTATGTTCTCCAACCACTGAAAACAGTTTGGAAAATGTTGCAGTGGCAGAACTACCCTCAGTTCAGCTTGTCAGGGTGATCGCTGCCTAAGATGGAGAGGAAGATAGGAGCAGGAAAACTATTAAGCTGACTTCAGCCTGGTGTTCAAACAGACTGCAGCAGTATTCAGTGTGTGGAAACCAGCTCCCACCCACTGAAAGGCGGAAGACTTCAATTACGGTGGCAGCACCAAACGAGACAGCAGAGTGACTGTGTCTGTTTGTATGTCCTGTGCGTATGTGCTAGTTTACGTCTTTTCTGTGTGTATGTGTGCTTAGAGCTTTGGGTGTTTGTGCTTACAATGAAGCATCCTCCCGTGTGCTTTTAAAAGTGTCGACAGTGGTGTATGTCCTGTAAGTGATGTGTGTCGGTTTGTGTGTGCGTGTGTGTGTGTGTGTGTGTGTGTGTGTGTGTGTGTGTGTGTGTGTGTGTGTGTGTGTGTGTGTGTGTGCGTGCGTGTGCGTGTGTGTGTGTGTGTAAGAGATGTTACTGCAGACCCCCAAGCTCTGTATCTACAATGAGGTGGTCAGGAGTATCCCCCACTGGACCCCTCAGTGTATAGCTGTTTGCAGTTAACATGGCAGAAATGTCATTGAGCTTTCAGAGCTCTTCACTGCACAGAAGAGACAGCCTCGGGTGAAATTTTTTCCCAAGCAGCCTGGCACTGCACGCATGCACACTCATGCACATACACGCACAACACACATGCACATACACGCACAAAACACACACACACACAACCTGAGCTCACAGTTTTATTCTCAGTAACGAAGAGATTAATATTAATTGTTCTCTAGTGCTGCATTCATGCATGTGCCTTCACGTATACTACTACATTATTGTCCTTTTCTCAGCCATTTTCCGACATGAATTCCAGAAAATGCCCATAAAATTATGTCCAGATATATTCTGTTGTTTGTGTGTCTCATAAGAAGAACTTGGGTCAGACACAATCACAACAACAAGAAAATGTCCAGAACATTTAGAGGAGCGGTGGTGCTTGGGTAGACGAGGCAGGAGGCTGGACATGACGTATAAATTCTGCTGCAGAAATCACATATTTTTGTTTACAGCACATCGACGCAGGTGTTGGCCCTTAACATCAAAAGCTCTCTTGAATCTCATCCTGACATGTTTGTATTCCTTTTTGTGTTTTACAGTTTTGATTCTATTAGAAATGCAGATTCTCACATGGGCTCACTCTGACATTTTCGGGACATTTTACAAGGAGGCTGGCAGGAAAAGTTCATGAAAATTTCAAAGGCATCTGGCTTAAACATTTGCGTTCTCACATACAGCCCCTCCAGAAAATCTCACAAAACATTTGTCGTTTTCATTATCCCTGTTTTACTGTAAGGCAGATTAGCAGAGTTGAATTTAATGCTAACACGTAAACGTTATGTAGGTACCATGTATCCAAAGTGAAGTTTAGCTAATCCTGATAACTGTTGGTCACTGTCCACATTGGTCACCACATGCAGATGACTCAGATGATGCAGATAAGCACAGCGCAATAATGGAGTAATGAATAATAATCACGTTTTTGTGAGTTCATGTAAAGGGGGTGATAAGAGAAATCTGATTCAGATATTAGAGGGAGAGAGAGAGCGGGTATCAGATTTGGCTGATCCAGTGGGCACATTCCCACACAGATTTCTAATTGTGTTAGAAGAACAAATTAATAATCGTGTTAGTGGAGCAGATGTTTGAGCAGCCTCCTGAGGACCTGCAGAACATCATCTTTCTCATCGGTGACTGATTATTCAGCAACATCAAGGGTTTGGACTCTGTGTAAAATGGTCTGTTAGGACCAGATTAATCATAGTCGTCACACTGCAGGCGTGAAATTAAATTGAAACTTTTATTTTCACAGTCTTGTGGCAACTGGTTAAAAAAAAAAAAAAAAAAGGGGCTGCAATGTTATTGGACCCTTTGGCTTAAGCCTGCTTTGGCTTTGTGGAGGAGAATCAGGTAGTTTACAATGCAACACTGCAGATGGTTTCACAACCGCTGCAATCAAATGTATTGTTAGCCTCGAGGAAAATACACGGCGGACATTTTGATGTGCTTCAGCTGTGGAACAGCAATTAAATCAAAGTGCTTTTTTCCCCTCCACTGCTGCTGATGACTTTATTTTGAACAATGACTATAACAGTAGTCAGTCTGATCAGTTAGCTTCCAATAACTTGACTGTTTTTCTTTGTAGTTGTACAATAAGTCTTAACCTCTCTATGTATCATCTAAAAAGTTGTATTTGTTCTCTTTTATTAAGGTTTAACTTCCAAAAATGTATTTGTCCCAATTTATTTCTCCTGTGATGAGACATTTTATTTTATTCTCCAACTACCTTGAACTCAAGCATTTTCTATTAACTTCCTCACCATGTTCCACAGCCCATCTTTCCTTCATTTCTTTAGCTCTGTGTTACCTCCTTCACACCTTCCATTCGTTTGTTACTACCTGTGCCTTTGATGTTGTCAATCAGTGTTTGAATTACTTACACAGTGGCTTTAAGAGGAGCCCTATTATCCGGTTGGACAACATGTGTCCAACATGTTGTTGCATACATGCTCACATAGCAGTGCATAGCAGCGCAGGCAATTGCAGGATGCTGTGAAAAACATTCTGTTTGTGTTTCTCTTGCCATTGTTGTCCCATCACCTAAATACCAAAATTACAGAATGAAATCACGCTTTGTGTTTTGTAACATGGCACTTCACCATTCAAATACAACTCTGTGAAGAGAACTGCAAAAGGTGACATAAGGTTATACTTATGTGCTGATGTATGGCCACAGCAGGAAAGGACTAAATCTTTAACCTGTAACAAAAATGGAAGATGCTACATCTAAATATCTCAAAATTGGCTTTCAGGGGAGCTCATGTCCTTTTACCGAGGACACATGTTGTCGATGTCATGTTCTTTCTTTCTTTTTCGCCACAACATGTCTTTACTAATCATTTAGTCTAATCCGACACTTGTTAATGCGAGGACAGTCAGCTCTCCGCTGCAGCTGTTCTTGGTGATCGTGTCTTCCTTCTAATAAAAGAATTCAATTAAACTAACATTACTGCACTATAAAAATTACCATATGTAGCATCCGTGATATCATTTACAATCATTTACAATAGACCTAATCTCTTCAGCCATATCAACCCCGTCTTTGTAACTTGATCTCCTGTTTAACATGGCATTACCCTATGTCAAACTTATTAACTTTAGCTGTAATGTGCATGATAATGCCTTTGCCTTTGTTATGCTAAACATTAGCCAGTGACTTTATGAGTAAAACAACTGAATTCAATCCACTTTGTTTTCCGCCGCACATTCGCTATTCATTAGCGAGGCCAAAGAGCATAAACAATGTGCTGCAAACATTCTTGTTCCTGGAATATTCATTGATGATAATTAAAGCATGAATAAAACCGAGAGTACAAGATTAATTAATCCTTTGACTTGACCTGCATGTTAAAATAAATAATCTGTCAGAGGAACTTCATTTGAAACTCAAAATACCCACAGCACAACTAATTGTGTGACCGTTCATCTACACACCCTGTTACTGGCCTCTGATCATTTTCATACACCTCTGACTCTGCGGGTTGCTCGGTGTCCGCATCAACATTGAGAAGCATGACCAGTAAATTACTTTTCATCTTTCTCAATTTTTTTTTATCTCCCTTTTGTGCTTTATACACTTTTTTATTGTTTGGATCTGCACAGTATTGTCACCCACTCTATTTGCTGCCTCTTGTCTCATCCTCCTTTTGTCAGTGTCCAATTCCATCTCTTCTCGCTGAAAATAAAATTTTCATTTATCCTTGTTTTGCCTTTGGCATTGTTGTCGTTACGGTAAGTCTTACCCCACTTTCTTTTGTCTTTTTTTCTTTGCATTTCGCTCATGTCTTTGTGGAAATAGTAACATCTACAGAAGGTCCTTTTTCCAATCGTCATCATTTTTATTTGCGATCTGGCTTTAATTGATTCTGTGTTAAATCAAAGAAAACAAACATTCAGAGAAACTATTCTTGATGCCTTGTGATGTTTTTGGTGCTTTATATGTATGTGTGTGTACAGTCCATCTCCCCTCACTCTTCCTCTATAAATGTCAGTCACTCTCATCCTTGGAATAGTCTATCTGTCATGTCCCTTCTTTTACTCTTTCTATTGCAGCAGCTCCTTCTAAAGCCTTCTTCTATGACACTCCATCATTCTTTTCCCTTACTCTCTAAGACTTTAACCCTGAGGGGCTCAAGGATTACAGCAAGATGGCCATATAGGAGGGTGAAGGATACACACACACAGTTTCATACACACACATGCATGCATGCACAGCCAGGTCTAAGAGCACGTACTCACACAAAATAACACCAACACTTGTACCTGTATATAAAAGGGAAATGAAGAGGTCCTTTTTGATATTGAACACACACATGCACACAAACACACACAGATCCACACACACAAGAACACAAATGCACATTATAGTGCAGGGTCTTAGAGCAAACTGGATAGACACATGCAGTATAACATAAGCAACTAGGATGCACTGTAGAGCACAAACCTTCATCATCACTAAACAATTCTTCAGCTCACAAAGCTGCATCATTATAACAGCACACACTGTGCTACCGGTTTATCAGAGGCAGCTAATGTGCTTCAACATCTCTCCAATAAATCAGTAGTGGTGGAGAAAACCACACAAGACAAGAGGTTGATTTGATCTAGTAACCATCTTTAATTTAAAATTAGCACTAATTATGGCTCATTGCTACTGAGTAAAGTTAACCAAATATCAAGTATTGCACTTCACTGACCCACACTTGGACAATATTTTACTCAGGGTTTTTAGATGGTGTACATCAGGGGTTGGTCAAATCTCAGAATGTTCTGCAACATTTTGCTATGGCTTCCAGGTTATGCTCAAAACAGTGTGCCACAGTGTGCAAAAGGCATTGAGGTAAGTTTTCTCTCGTTTGGTGGGTGTGTCAGAGGTGTTGTCCAATCAGCAGCGACTTGAAGATAATCCCTGCTGTATTAAAAAGGCAGAGCACACAGGGCGGTGTATAGCTCACCTGGTAGAGCTGCTGCCCCAATGAGGCAGTGCCTCAACCCGCAGCTTCCATGTGTCTCTCAAGAGAGCATGGACAAATCTGTATTCTAATTTTGTGGAACATAAAATATGTTACGTCAGCCAATAGGCCAGTAGGGGTCTTTCAATAGAAATAATAACAAAAGACCTAGTTTGATGATGTCTTGAAGCAGCATGGAATCATGGCAGTTGTTGTCTC
The DNA here is from genome assembly GCF_009819705.1 of Hippoglossus hippoglossus. Lineage (NCBI taxonomy): Eukaryota > Metazoa > Chordata > Actinopteri > Pleuronectiformes > Pleuronectidae > Hippoglossus > Hippoglossus hippoglossus. Next base: position 16,987,583 of record NC_047163.1, on the reverse strand, counting down.
TACCAACATTGCCCAAGAAAATCTACTTGATGCAATCAATCATTCATCATATGTTGTTTGTTACAGCAGAGACACGGGTTAATCGGACATGACGCAATGAAATGAAAATGAAAATGAAACGTCCCAAAAATTGGGTATTTCTCTGGTTTTGAACCCTATTAAAAACACTTTGGATATTGTAAGTTTTGCGGTCAACAAAATATAACACAGGTTTGGTCAGTTTTAGACATTTTAACGAAGAATTGTTACATATATCTTTGATAATGTCCGATTTGTATCGAGTGAAAGAGAGATCGTCTATGCTGTTGTTGTGGTGGAGTCCATTTTCTGATATTTTTTACTCATTCTCTGCAAGTGGATACTTTTAATTTGGGTCTTCTTTGCTGTTTGATCAATGACCTACCTACTTTATTTGTTCTCTCAAAAATCACCCGCCCCTCCTCATTTCCAGTCTGTCTTCTCTACAACTGTGTCACTTTCGATGCTTCAGTCCTATATTTCTTTTCTCTCTCCCGCTAATTGCCTCCCTCTGTGCCAGCATCTCCCTTTCCACTTAGCCACCTTTTTCTTCCCTCTCTCACTCGCAGGAGGTTGACGTGAGCTAACGTACAGTATGTGTGCCATCACATGTTGTATGCATCATACTCTGTTTGGATGTGCCTGCGACTGTCTTCTCATGCTCCCGTGCTCTAATCTACTCGTTCCTCACCCACTCCTCACTCTTGCTGTCAAGAGTTTGCGACAGCGGGGGTAGGTTTGGGAATATCTTTCTCATCTTCTCCACGCTGCTCCCTAACTACTCTTGGCCCAATCATCACGCACTTACACTCACTTCACTCCCTCCCTCTGTCATCTCTTGCTCCCCAGCACTCTCATCCCAAACCCAACATTTATTCTGAGCAATTTGTTGAGCTCTGCAGCGATTTTTTTTAAACCACCAATTACATATTTGTTGGTGATTACCGTCATCTCCTAAACACACAGAACCACTGCCATGTTTTCTCCCACAGTACCTGGGATACTGATCCCACTCATTGCTCATTGGCACACACCATTTGTATACCAATGAGCTACTCATAATCATTAATAGCAGCAACATTTAGGTAATCAAAAGGCATTTGTCAATAGAGAGTATGTCGTGTTCAAGCTAATATTTTGTGGAGTTGAGAAGAGGAGGATGAAGTTTGTTCAACTTACCATTTTGACAATAGTGTTTTTGCTTGCTTTTATTTGCTCGTTTTCATTTACACTGTATATATTTGATTTCTTCCTTGCATTGACTGTACACACTGGATAAATGTATACTACTGCACCAATCATTTTTCCAGATCTGGCTGCAAAAAATAAATTAGTCCAATAATTCAATCCATTATCTATCCTGCTTAGCCTTAAAGGGCAATGCTGGGCTGCATGGAGCCAATCCCAGCTGACATTGGGCAAGAGGCAGGGTAAACTCTGAGCAGGCTGCCAACGTACAGAGACTTACCTATAGTCAATTTAGAGTCTCCATTTAAACTAACCCCATTCTACCCCGACTGTGGGAGGAAACCGGAGTGCAGAAAACCCACACAGACACAGGGGGAGCAAGGAAACCTTACAAACTCAAACTGGGATGAAAACCAATAACCCTATTGATGTTCCGATTTAGTAATGCGTTTGCTCAAAACCCTTCGCTTGCCCCTGCTTGTGCTTAGATTTGTTGTCCTTGTGTTCAAACTGTGCGTTTGCACCAGGATGTATTGTTGCTTGGATGGATTACCGGCACTCCAGCTTCAGCTCTTCTCCATGCAGTCACGCTGCTTCTGTGTGCGTGTGAAAGGTTGGCTTTCGGATTTCTGCTCTGCGCTTGGATTTTTACTTTTGCACGTGGATTTTGTCTGTGAAAATTCCCCAACCAATAGAATGCAGGTGTTGTGTTGACAAATCAAATCGTCCCGCCCTTGTTGTGGGTGTGTTAGCACTCTTGAATACAGATAGGAAAAGATACAAGTCCACAAATCAAAATTATCAATGACCGTATATCTGACCCTATCCCTCTGATACAGATGCTATAGATTCAGGAAAAGATCATTGCTTAGGTATAATATAAGTACTTCTTTTAAGTTTAGAGGACTTTGTTGTCATGGTTACAGCATTAATTACATTGTTACAGCACAATCACATTCATGGTGAATAGAAGCAACATTTACTTATCAGTTTGAAACGAGAAACAAACAGCCGTCTCATGTGTTAGAGTCTTGGATTTTGTTGACCCCAGCCTCATACTCTAAATTTGTGTCTCTATAACAACGTCATCATTACCACAGCCACAAGAGGGCTCTTTCATTTAAATGTAAACAAGTATTTTCTGAAAAAGACTGATGCTGTCTCACATGACCGATCGAGATCACTTAACAATAAAACGAAATAAGCTGCCTGCACATACGACCTTTGGGGTCGTGTTATATGGGAGGTCACTCTAAAAAGCCATTGTCCTCTTCACCCCTCCTTGCTCTATTCTGCTATTCCCCCCACAGCTGAGGCACCACAACGCCTGTTATTAACTTTCTCATACCATTTATCTCCCTTTTACCACCAGCATTACCTCCCCCTGCTTTCTTGTCATCTGCTCCTGGCACCCTGTATCTCTCTCTCTCTCCCTCTCTCTCCTGCTCACACACCATTTGTCGTTTTCAGCCTCATCAGTATTCTCCCTCTCTTGGAGTCAGCAGGTAAATTCAGCAGCCCGCCTCCCCTCCAGCCCACCTTCATACTTCACTATCCCGATGCATCATTCCCCTCGTGTCCGTTACTGCAGCAGGGCTCTTGTTACACCTGTCAGCGAAGTCATTTCATCTTCATGAGATCACAGCACCGCTGGAAAGCATTTGACCGCAGAACATGAAGACATTATCATTCAAATCAAGGTCATGGAGCGGCTGATTCATTGGTGCATTGTTATATGTGATAGTGGCTTTTTGTGGAGTCTTAATATGGCTGCTGTTCTCTTGCCTTGTGGTCAGTTGGATGGGCATTGAAATTATTTTATTGATTGATCTTTCACTAACGTTCATCAGTCTGACTCTCTGATGATTCAAAGTTTCCTTTATAGATTTGTTGTTGATAAATTGGTGAGGGGGAAAAAAAACTGCTACAACATTCTTGACAATTAGAGAGTCAAAATCTAAAACAGTTAATAACGAGAAAATGATGAGAATGAGTAGGGTTCAATTGTTCATTCGTTTCTTTATGGATGTTGGGTCAAGACTTTTTGCAGTTATGAGAAAAATCCTATTCAAACCAAAAAATGCTTTGAAACTGAAAACACTGCTGTACTCTGTCATACTAGAAAACAATGATAAGAAGGTTTAGATAAATTGTTTTCAAAAGACTTAAACTGTTTGTTCTTTTTCCTTTCATGATTAACTTGGCTTTGAGTTTGGATGTTCCTACACTCTGGGTAAATGAAGGAAACAAAGAAATGCTGCACTGTGTTGTATTAAATACAAAAAAGAACGGTTTCTACTGAAAATCAACCAGCTGTGAATCAGCATACATGTTTCAGTGTGCATGTGAAGGTTTCCGTTTGTGTGAATGTTATATGTGCACATTCCTGTGGCTGCTCTCTCCCATGCCCGAGGTATTTCCTGGAGTTCCCTGTTTCCTGATCACCTGTGATCATGTTCGCACGCACGCACGCACGCACGCACGCACACACGCACACACGCACACACACAGGGATGCAGACACAAAATCCTGCAGCATGATGACGTATTGAAATGTGCATTTACATTACATTTGTGCATGTGAATGCAGACTCAGCCCTTGGTAACCACATTCAGTTATCTGCAAAATAATCTATCAAGGAAGGAACATGAGAGAAAGAGTAAGAGTTTCAATAAATGAAAGAAAAGTAGGTTCAGGCTGCATAGTCATGAATGTAATTTAATTATATGGGAGATTAGATTCAGATTACCACAGGGAGATGAATAGTGGTAAAACTGTTATTAGTCAGTAAACTCGCAGGCTAATTTTCCTCACATATGCTTAATAGAAATATTTTTCAGATGCAAGTCTGTCTGAGTAATGATCTGTCATATTTGATTTGACACTTCCTATATATAAATATTTCCATTATTCTTTTTCTTTAATTCATACAAAGCAAATTTGAGGATGAGACAACACATGAAAGACAGAAAACACATGACAAGAAAGGGAAGAGAAATATGATGATGATCAAAAATGCACTGTCACAAATCACAGAAATGTGTGAGGTCGAGGTTGGGGATAAGTTAAATAAGGTTGATTTTGAAAGAAAAGGTGGACACTTGAGAGGTAATAGGATGGAGGGAAACAAACTAAAAGAATGACCGAAGGGTTACTGATAAAAATAGTATTGAATAAATAATATAAATATATAAATAATGGTTAAACATACAGACATCATCTCACAGGCCAGCCCTCTTGTTGTCAGGACCAGATATCTTAAGGAGATGAGGGAGACAGAGGTGAACATCAGATGACAGGAGAAGTAAAACAGCTGACAAGAGTGAAAGAGTGGAGAAGAAAAGCTGTGAAGGAAAGAGAACACAGTCAGATGTGAAGTGGACAAGTTCATGTCGTATAAAAAGGTGATAAAAGAACCGTTCCCTGACAGCAACCTCTCCTTAAAGTTTAATGGCACAGAACTGATCCCCCACCAACACTGGATAACAGTTCTAACAACTGAGAAAAGCTCTGTGTGTGTGTCAGTGTGTCATTTGTGTCTTTTCCTGCCTCAGCACATTTGTTCTTCCTTGAACATTAATGTATCACAAACCCTTATTTTTCCACAGTTCTACAAGAGTGTGTGTGCGTTTCCACATGTTTGTGTGTGTTTCCTGCTATTGTATTTTACTTCAGTTTCCACCCAGGACAAATTTGCCCGTGTGTGTGTGTGTGTGTGCCAGACGAACCTGCCCACCTTAAGTGCCAACAGTTTAAATGATGGGGTTGTGACTTTCTGTCATAGGTCACTGCAGGCTTTGTTCGAAACGGCTTTTGTTTGTGCCTTGTATGAGCACAGTTATCTTGAAAATATTTTCCAGCACTCAATATACACAATGTGCCAAGTGGGAAAAAAATTAAAACACACCTAATATAATATTATAGTCTGTTATCTGTCACATACAGAACTAGAAGGGTGCTCTAACAGCACATGCCTCCTCCAAGCCCCCAAGCTCACAATATCAAAGCAGTGTTTCCCATCAATTATTTTGACTGTGGTGGCCCCACATATTCTAATTTGTCACGCCACAGTTTCATATTGAACCCCGTCAAAAATTAACACTCCTAAAAAGGTAAGAGATCTCTAACTTGGTGTTTTACTCAGTTAATGCATTGTAAAGCTGTGTGTGGCACTATTTGTCATGTGCTCTCATGCCCTCATGCTATTGTCTCCATAAAGTTTTTACCAGCCACGCAGACAGTCAGACCTCATTGTTGCAGCTGCAGTTGTGCACGTACCCATACATACCTGTCACTCAAAATCTGTTGCCCATGAGAGTTATGTTCATGCACGTGCATGTACACCCCGCTACTGCCATATATTGCATGAATTATAAAGGGAAATGCCGCAGAGACAAAGTGAAATAAAATTCCTGGATCTACCTATTTATTTAGATCTGCACCAAATTTGAATGGCTTCTGTCCTGACCCATACTGCATCCTTCCACTAAGTTTTGCAGTCATTCGTCAAGTTGTTTTTGCGTGATCTCGCAGACTAACAGACATTGGATGTCATTACTGCTTGAAATCGTTAGGTTAGGTTACTTTTTTTGTACCAGTAGGTAGATTTCTTTTGCAGCAAAGGAACTTGGTATAAGATGGGAGCAGTGAAGTCAGACCACTGCCAGAAAGTTTTGCCCACAGACACTTAAACTAAGGAAATGCTTTCAAGCTTTCATGAAGAAGAATAGTTCTACTCACAATGCACTCTGGTTTTCCCTTTTTAAGGGTTGGTGAAATCTCTGCTGGACATTTAAAATATGGATGCTGGCACTTTACACATGCAGATAATATGTACGCACACACACACACACACACACATACAGAGACACACACTCGACATTGGAGAAACAAGAAATATGAGAGCAGGAAGAGAGGTTCCTTAATGGAAAAAACAGGTTATTATTTTGATACAGGCACATTTGGCCCTCATTCCCTCTACTAATGCATCTAATATGTCATTATGAATCCCTTGGAAAGAAAGAAAAAGACGACAGAAGGAGTGATACAAGATAAAGATGAGAAGGTTGAGCATGGAAGATGGGAAAAAATGTCCAAGGTGACAGGAGAAATGCCTCAGAAACATTCCCCCTTTCCAGCAAGGCTAAATATAGGCTCATTAAATCTAAAGAGCCCATCCGGTGGGGGGAGGGGGGGTGAGTGAGATCAGAGACTGACAGGTAAAGCAGATTTAAGAGGTCGGTAGCAATGATGAGAGACAGAATGTAGTGTTAGATAAAATGAAAAATGTAGGGACGAGTGGAGAATGAGCAATAGGAGTGTTTCTGTTCCACACAGGAGAGACGGGCCTTTCCCTTCCATCATATGTCGGCCACCAATTTGCCGCCTTTTCTCTTTTCTCTCTGCTCTCATCCAGTATTCAATGGCCCGCTCCTGTTCGGCCAGGACACCGAGAAAAAGGCCTCATTGTCGTGTTCCACTCCTATTTCTGCTCTAATTGAAAAGTGGAGGGAGGAGTAGGGGAAGTGTGTGGGGGGGAGACAAGAGGAGAAAGAGAGGAATAACGATCGAGATGAAGGACTAATGAGAAACCAAATCCACAGATGGATGATTTGAAACTTGTGAATTAAAAATAATCACACTTATAAATAACTTTTAAGGGATGCAACATGAACTTACAACTTAAAGATGGCTGTTCTCAATTATCACATCTTAGCAACTGCAACTAGGCTCAGGAGCCCTAAGAACTGCTCAAATTCACCCCGTGGAAAACTCATTCATTATCGCCTAACAGTGAGCAGATTTACTTATTGATGATCATTATTTTGTGTCATCACTGACAGCTGTAAAGAGGCAGAGTGGTAATTTTATAATCTATTGAATGCATCTCATACCAGGGGGGAAATGTTAGCACTACACTTCGCTGAGAAGAGGCCACGTCACGGCACAACGGTCCCTTTCAATTCAATCAAGCTGCTCCAAATTGCATACACTCATAGATATTGGTTCCCTATATATGCCAGATTTTTTTCACCGAGATCCATGCAATAATCAGAAATCGATGAATAGTTGTGAAAGGTGAAAGTTTAAACCAGGGTTGGCAAGGTATTGTTTTTTTTATTATCTTTTTGGTTGAAATCCACTTCACTTGCCAATAGCCATCAAAAATTAAGTATTAGCTTTGAGTGGGCTGATGCATGGGAGGGGGTGGGATGTATCGGTTTCAAGTGTAGCCTGCTCTCGCTTCTCCACGATTACCAATGCACGTTTTTAATAGGTTCTTTTTTTTGGCCCATATCCCTTCCTTCCACCACGTTTCGTGAAAATCCATTGAATAGTTTATGCATAATCCTGTTGATGAAAAACAAACAAACCAACCACCTAACAAACAGACACGGGTGAAAACTTACCCTCTCTGGTGGAGGTAAAAACAAACTGATTGAGTGATTTATGACACACATGGACATGGTGTGCATGGCAGACATCCCACCCTCGAATAACTAATTTCAGTAGGTTCCTGCAACAACCTTCATCATTTTAACCACAGCATTACAGTAGCTTATGTTAGTCAAGTACAGCTAATGAAATCAGCTTGTGATATTTTAGATTTGAAATAACTCTCAGAAGTCTTCAATTTAAGTTCTTTGTGTTCAAGTCTTTTTCTCAAGTTGTGTCAAAGGGCATCAGATCTGTGACTTCAGTCTAAGCTGTTCAGTATTCATATAATTTTTACCCACACGTCTGTGGTTTTTAAAAAAAGGAGTTGGTTAATAATAAACACTATGTGGGAACAAACGATGAAAAGAAAAAGCCAAATTCTCTGCGGGAATAGACGAGTAACAGGAGTCTGGAGCTTGTAGAGTGTGTGTTAAGGTTTGTCTGGTGTAATGAGGTCTGAGAGGTGTAGCCAGGTGTAAGTCCATGTAGATTTTTGTATGGGAAAGATGAAAGTACGCAAGCATGAAACGCAACGAACGACACTGAGAGAGATGTGGAGGGAGAAAAGAGAAACAGACAGAAACAGAGGGAGGAATGGGAGCAGAAGACGCGAGACAGCCTTTGAGGAGAGAGCAGCTGTTCAGTGAAACAGCTGCAGGGCAAATTTCAGAATGCATGACAAGGGGAACCTTGGAGGCCTGGGTACATTCCCTGACACACACACAAATACAAGATGAGATACGATTTGTGCCTAAATGTATACACGCACATGAATGGACACATATCTTTTTCTTTTTTGCATCAACATACTTTGGGGTATATTTGCACAGTGTAACCACACATATATATATTAATATAAGCTTTTCTCACACAGATGCACACACATGCAAGTGTTTTTCTTGCAGTTGTTGTTAACGAAGCTAAATTAAGTCAGTGAAACTGTCTGTGCCCAGCTATTAATAATGTCATTCTGTGATGCATAAATACACAAAAGAGGCAGGAAATCTATGTAATATTTCAACAGCAATCTCTAAGAGAAAGATGCAGAGGTTAAAGAAAGGTGATAATTACAAAAGCCGCACACAATCAATATATAAAGAGAAATAGGGGAGTCGATACAGTCTCCGACACCGATGATTAAACTAACGCCTCATTTCCACACTGTTTTGCTTTGTGTCCCTAATTCTGTTTCATATACGAAGAGGCGGAGCACATTGACTGAAAAGCATCTGCTATCTGCTTTCTCAGTTATCTGCATTCACATGTAGATAGATGTTATAAGAGATTGGCCAAATTGTCACTTGGACCTAAAGCAACAAAAAGTGAAAAAAAGAAACCTTTGACCCTCGTTATAAAAGAAACCAGCTGGACTGTAAACAGTGTAGGACAGATGGAAGATGAAGATCCTACAGTCTATAGTCTAAATCTCTTTCTCTGATGGGCTCTGAGAAGAATGTGTGATGTCATCATTGAGTAAAAAAATACAAAATTACAACAAATAAAAGAATTTGCGTTTTCTTTCTTTTTTTTGCGGTTTTAATCATTTTTTGTAAAAAATGGTTTATGATTTAGTGTTTATCAGTCCTGTTCCATCAATAAAGGCATCTCTCTATATGTCCTACCTGCCCCAGTTACATTCATTCTTTCCTCCATCCCTCGTTCATTCGCTCCATCCCCTCTTACCCTCTGTCCCTCTATCTCAAGGGTCTGCGAGGGCAATTAGGTTGTTTTACTGCTGCTCTAGTTTTACTGGCTGGGGAGCAACACTATAAACACTAATTGACAAACACACAAACACACACACACTCACACTCAACGAGCAAAGGTGATTGTGTTTCCTATCGTTTCTCCACTGTACAAACACCTGCCACTTACCTGCTTAAACACATGGACATTCTCATTAATAAAAGGTAGCCTACAATAAACACAGGATAAATATAACACTCAGTCAAAACCATTACCATACATACATTGAATGAACTAGATTATCATTAAAGAATGGACCTGATCAGGTTATAGCATCATGCAATTAGGTAGGTTGTCTATTTTTCCATTTTAAAAAGCTCTCTTACTGTAATTAATTGATTATTTATCATTATAAATTTATTTAAATTATATTGTCCTTAAATTATATATATACACATACTGAACATTGCATTAAAACAATTTGAAGAATATGTAGATGTTTCATTCTCTTGAAGACAGGGGGCGTCCTGCAAGCAATAAACTTCACTACAGCTTAATGTGGCCTATTGGGGTTGAATAATGACAACAGCCCTATTATCCTGGACTGACTTATTTCTAATGTAGCAGCTAATTAGCATTAGCCACATCAGCAGCTGAGAGCTCGGCCACCAGAGATAAAAGTCATGTGGTGTCAAGGCAGAGCAACACCAAACCTGTGTATCATTGTGTGTGTGTGAGCGTGTGTGTGTGTGTGTGTGTGTGTGGCTTTGATTGGCAAGTAGAGTATTGATCCACGGGGGGGTGTCACTGTGATGAGTGGCACACACAAACATGCAGAATAGATAAACATGTGTAAGGTGGAGGCTTGTCAGTCACAGTTAAAAAGCGGAGTCTGCAAACACGCATAGCAGCAGAACACCCTCGGTCTCTCACAACAAGAGACACACACACACAAACTGACTGTCATCACAGATTCACAAGACGAGATTCAGCAGACACACAAACTGTGTCTATCACCCTGACTTTCCTCCAAAGGTCTTTACACTTGTGTAGCTGCATGAGAATGTCTGTGTTGTGATCTGCAGTGTTTGACAAAGCTTAAGAGAAAAAGCCTTGACTGTCGTCTTGTTCCAAAAGCAACGCCGACCTTCTTGAGGAATGGAAGGCAAGAAGACGGACATTCACAGACAGGAAGGCACTTTAGAAAATCTTCACCTTCTCTTTTATTTACAACACATTCCAGTATTTTTGCCTAGAGAAGCTACATACTGTATGTGCAAACATGCACCTTAATATTTTTGTGATATCATTGGTGACATTTGTATTTGAATAATTTGGGGGTGGGGGGGTTCAGCCTTAGTTTCAAATGCACAGCAGATCTCAAGGTGGAAACTTGAAAGTGTAACATTTGAATATTTGTTGTGATGGACTGAGTGTGGTTGTTGAAAGCGACAGAGCGGCTCACTGAGGCTGAAGGTAAATGCCTGATGAAGGCAATGTCATGGCTGATAAAGAGATAGAGATGAAGGGCCATATCTCTCACCCGCCGCAACACAAGAGTCTTTGCTGCTTTCAGAACAATGCAGTTGTCATTTTCCTGACCAGCGCTCTCGTAGTTTGAATAGCAAATGGATTCGCACCCCTCTGAGCAACCGCGGGTTATTTCAGCATCGCATAATCAAAAGAGTAATATGCACTTACATAGAATGGTGTACAACACGCGTGCACCGTGCTCGTCACGTGCACAGATGGTCTGCTCATGGGTAAAGTGAAATTGGTTCCTTTGCAAAGAAGCGTTCTTTCATACTGCAAAATCCGCCCCTCATAAACCTCAGCAATCTGACAAGGTGCGAGCTCACCTGGCTTTTAAAGGGAATAAGAGATGGCCCTCTGATTTATTGTATTTATTTATATCTATGTTATATTCAGAACACACCAATGATCCATCAACTAATTTAGAGCATATATTTAGACCATATGTGTGTAGATTCCTTTAAGACCGGGTGCTTCTCTCTTTAGAGCTTGACAAGAGGTGTGCGTCTCATTCAGTCATCATTTTCAAGACATGTGCCTGATGAAATGCATCGTGATTTGCAAAAATACTAGAGGAAAGGCGAAATGCATCATGGGAAATATAGTAGTTTATTAGCGCTCTTTTCAGACTCAGACGGTAAAAGATTTGGAGGTAAAAGAGTTTACCAGCTTTATTGGTTTTTTTAAGATGCTCACAACATTTAGGGGGAAAGCAACAGTTTACAATTAAAGCTGAATGTTTAGGTTATCAAATGTTTTATTTCTTGTCTATATCAGCTTCGGAGAAACTAAAGTTGTTGGCAATTCTGTCAGCTCTTCAGAAAACCCTTAGGTTCAATGTGGTTGTTTTAAAACAGAGCTTAGGTTTTAGAGTGTGTTTTTATTTGCATCTCAATGGGTTAAACTGGTAAAAGTGAATTTGGACAAAATGAAATGTTCTTAGATGGTTAAAATGGTGCCCAAGTGTCTTGAGCTTGGAATGAACTGTTGCTTAATGAGTTTCTCTGACTAACTTCATTTGCTGTTGCTTCTCCATAACCTGCTTTTCTCTTACTTAACCACACACATCAACAATGACCACACACAAAAAAACAGACCAACCAGCTGTAAACAGCCCAAACCTTTTGGTTAACGAAAAATAATTTTCGGTTTTTGACTCCATTCAGCAGAGAAGGAAAAGGGAATAAACATTCTCAGCAGATGCCGCATCTAGACTGATGTCAAGGATGAATTTAAGACTGATTTAAATGTTGAACAACAGATGCTTGACAGCTCTCTTCATCACTCAGAAACCTTTACACAGCCGGTCGTATGTCAGCTCCACTTTCTGGGCTGTCACTCGTCTTTGCTTAGCGACTCCTCTGGAAATTTCCAAAATGCCTGCAATGAAGAGCAATTGTGATTTTTCTCCCATTTTGTTTAAATCACAAACAATACTTCATCAGCCTCCATTGCCTCAGTGGTGGCAGATATTGAAAAAAATGCTTTGGAATTTTGGTAAAACCTTTAAATCTTACAATCTAAGTAGATGTAGTTTGACTTTTGAGTTCATGGCAAAGAGACATTGCTTTTTACTATCAATTGAAATGTGCTGCATGCTTTATGTGATTTCTTCATGTTCTCAGACATACTGACACATACGAGTCATACAGCGCAACAAAATAATTTCACTGGTAATAAAAATTGTTAGACCCCAACTTAACTGTTTGCAGATTATTTTGACAGCAGAGTCCTACAATTATACTGCCCCAAGAGTACATAATTTGAATAAGTACAAAACACAAATACGTCAAATGGCCTCCTGTGCCATGATATTGTGCAAAGCTTCAAGGCTGTAGCCAAGGTGCAAGTAAGGAAGAGTAACTTTAGATTGACCAGGACCAGTGCTGCTGGAACACCACACAGGTGCATACAGATGTGCACACATGTGCGCTGACACAAATATAAACATACACTCTCAGAGAGCATGCAAGCCAGAAGCCAGACAGTGTTAATAATCACAGAATGTTGAAAGTGCAGAGCACAAAAAAGAGCAGACAATCTAACCTACAACCAAACAGTGACCCTTTCTCTCTGACTCTAATTAACACTACCTTCATATCACTGCCGGACTCTGAGGAACCACTTCATCAGAGAGAGACAGGTGAGTTTAATGTGCTGCTGCAGAGAAGGACAGATAGTATGTTATTAACAACTATTAACAAGGTAATGACGATGATCTTTCAACACATTAAATAAAAACTGCAATTACTAACCTGACATGTCAGAAGATCCAACGATTTTATGTGGAAGAGAATCAAACAATCCTGTTTTCCTGTCTGATGTAAGTGAAGTGTTAGACTCCATATTAAGTATAAATCACATGGAGGAACACGAATCATGTCCAGCTCAGTGCTGAAAGAGGAGACACATTTTTGTGGTATTATTGGCCTCACAAGGTCGTCACGCTATGAGCAAACTGCAAAACTGATGTTACCTCTGTATTGTTAAAATGCCAACCACTCACTCAGTGTGATTCACAGCCTCTGTTATGATAAACAGAAGCTCTGATGTCGCATTTGGAGATATGTGTGTGTGTGTGTGTGTGTGTGTGTGTGTGTGTGTGTGTGTGTGTGTGTGTGTGTGTGTGTGTGTGTGTGTGTGTGTGTGTGTGCGTTGTGTGTGCGTTGTGTGTGTGGGTGGGTGTTTTCACGCAACAGAAGGAAAGGTTAGAGAAGCTGATTTAAATTAGAAAGGTGTAAAGTGCAACTCAAGTAAACTTGGGTAAAAGTAAGTGCTGTAGACAACTGGTTAGTGTAGATAAGGGAGAGGAGGTTAAAGCATGAAAACAACTCAAACCGAGATCATCCGCAGATTTTCCTGGCGCACTGCCATGCCCAGCTTCGCATTACATTTTCTACCTTTTAAAAAGAAGTTTGTAATTGTCTCTAAAACTGAAAAAAAAGTCACAACATGATTATATTTGGAGCGGAAAAGTAAAACGTCCCCCAAAAAGTGCATGTCACGAACGAGCCTGGCTTTGTTGTTGTGTAGCAGAAAGAACAGCTGTTGACGTCGCGTACTGCAGAAGCTGCCTGCTGGGCAGGAAACAGCAGAAGACAAATTCATGTTTATTCACATCGCCATTAGAAGGAATAACACACACAAGTAATGTGCAAGAATTTAATGTGTGTATGTGTGCACTGAATACATATACTCAGAGAGAGAGAGAGGACTTGATATGCTCCCTGCATTCTAATTTGGACCGTGCAAACAATAAGACACGTGAACTCTGCTGGAAAACTGGGCGATAACAAGAGTTTGATGATCAACTCGGGTTGTTAAAAAAGCTCACACACACACACACAAACATCTCCCCCCTGTAGAGCTATGTTTATATTCTGTCAGGTTCTGCAGAGAAGCAACACACAATTCATCTAATCTAAATAAGGTTTTATCTCAAATCTGCAGTAACTGAAATGCAGAAGTAGATTGGATGGAGAGTGAACTTCCTTGTCAGCTCTGATAATCTCCTTTAGGTAGAAGTTGGAGTAAATGTATTTCCAGTTTTCCTAACTGCACAGTGGGACTGTGGATTTGATCAACCATATCTGCTTGAAAGTATACATCTAATAATGCATTTTTATTCATATTTTTTTCCTACATGGCATGGAAGAAAGGTATTTATTTAGCCTTCCCATTTTTAAAAACTGAACTGCAAATATCAGGAGTTATACATTTTGCACTCAATTCACACTTGAGCCATGCATTAGAAAACAATTCAATTCAGATCTGGAGGCAGCTGTGAATGGCCTTGTTTCTCCCACACACCAATTAAAGACCATTTACTATGAGTCATGACTCTTTTCACTACAGGCTTTTTACCAGATCAAGTAGGATTGCTTTAAACCTTCTCATGAGAATGACATCCAAGTGGGAATAATTGTTGTTGTTATCCTGCTGGACAATGTGGTGGTGAATAAGTCATCCCACCGATTTACCGCAATCATTTAGACTTTGTTATAAATCCTCTGAAGCCCCTGAGCGACTCAACAGATGTGTCTGGAGAGATCTGATGGGTTTGGCCTGGTGTTAGTCTGAATCAAACCCACCGCTCACTAAGATTAAAAACAATCTGTATTTGCATTGATTATGCAGATTATATTATATATACAAGGAACATTTATTAACACCTAAATCAAACACGTAAAAATTGATAATGTTTTTGATATGCACCATCCCGGCACACATACACGCCACTACCACCAGCAAACATAACGTCAACAACACAACACTAACAGGGATGTGCAGGCGGCTTAAATATTAATTACTTGACATTACTCTGGCTAACAATGTTTCCCATAAGAATAGTTACATGCTGAGTTCCCCTGGGCCCATGTTTGACAAATGCAAGTGTATGTGTGTGTGTGTGTGTGTGTGTGTGTGTGTGTGTGTGTGTGTGTGTGTGTGTGTGTGTGTGTGTGTGTGTGTGTGTGTGTGTGTGTGTGTGTGTGTGTGTGTGTGTGTGTGTGTGTGTGTGTGCGTGTGTGTGTGTGTGTGTGTGTGTAATAAATATTTGAAAACAATGCAATCACATTTCGAACACACTAATGTACTTTCGGTGGGTGCCAGGCCAGCACATTCATGTATGTTCACAAATGTGTTTGTACACATAAAACAAGACAAACATAAAACTGCATTTCTGAATAAATAATACAGCCAATATGTGCTTGTGCATGTGTATAGGTGGTCATGTGCGTGTGTGTGTAACTGTGACTGTGTGTGCACACACTATTAGCAGGCTAGAGACTGCCCTACCTAATCTGCTTTCTCCTAATTAAAAGCCTGTGACTAAATGGACCCGCACAGGAGCTGTCTGCCGGGGAAATTTAAAAAAAAACTGAGATGATTAGAGGACAGAGGAAAGAGGGAGGTGGCAGAGCACAGAGGGATGGAGGGATGAAGGATGAAAGGCACTAAGGATGGAGGGTAACAATGGGAGAGGAGGTAGAGAAATGGGGGAAGGATGGTGAGATGTAGAATGTGAGAAAGAGGGAGTATAGGAAAAGGCAGAAGGAAACAAAAGGTGGGGAAAGAAAGGTGGACAGAGGAGGGAAAGAAGAATAGAAGGAAGCTGTAGAGATGAAAATATTGTGCCTAAAATGTTGTGTGGGAATACGGAAAAAAAGGTGGATAATAGAAAAGATAGAAAAGTCAGAAAGAGACATACAGGAGCCATAACACCACTTAGAGTCTATGGTCATTCAAGAAGCTCAGCCTGCAGCATATAAATGTCATCATCTTCACCTTAGTTTTGCACAAAAGTGAAGCTAAAATATCAAATTTTGAGCTTTTGACGTCATTTGGAGCCAGAGTTTGTGCGGTAGTGATTATGTTGTGGAGTTGTGGTATCGAGGTCCCACTAATACATGCACTAGACCCATTACGTGTCAGTCACAGTTGTCATTCGTGATAATTTACCCCAATTTTATACCTTAAAATAACTTATCAAAATCAGTATTAGCAGATCAGTGTGCTTAGAGCCATCTAATGTCATATGGGCCATCTTTACATACAGTCTTTGGTTTAGCGTAGTAGCATGCTAACATTTACGAATGGACACAAGATTCAAAGTCTGTTGACCAGAGTACAAAGACAGATTCTTCAAAGTGAACTGATGAAGATGAATGATGTATCTATGAGCTCAGCTGTGATTCACAGGAATTATTAACAAACAGATAAATGCTTGTTGATCTAATAACCATTAACATTGCTTGTACAACACAGGCAGAGTATTATACAGAGATGACGTCAACAGCTTGAACAGGCCAACAGACTGTTCTGTCCTGAAAACTGTCAGAATCAGCAGTGAATGTTGAGATGTGTTAACGGTGATGCATGCACTCACTGTTGTACACACTGAAGTGCATTTGAATAAAGATGTGATCGCGTGGCACAGAAGAAATAAGTGAACAAAAGTCAGTGACTAAACATCATTAAACACAACTAAACAAGACAATTTCTTTAAATCATTATTGAGAAACCATGTATAGCTGTAATACAGTATATCTGAGATGTCAACTTTTGGGTTCATGGGGAATCCATTTTATTGTTGAAACTTTTTTTTCTCAGATGTCAGCTTTTAAAGACATTCGGATTCATCCTCTGGAAACTATGAATGTGAATACTATTTTAATGGAAATCTATTTAATTCTTGAAACATTTCTTTAACATGCCAACTTTCCAAGACATTCGGGTTCATCCTGCAAAATGGCATTGCAAATCATTTATGAGTTATTAATACATTTCAATCTGTATATTAAAGTGGTGGACCAACTGACTTTGGATGATAAGATAGGGGAAAAAAAGTTTTGTTTAGGGCTGAGAAAAGACTGAGCTCAAGTAAAAGTCAAATACTGGGCTTTCAATCTTCCCGTTTATTATATTTCACTTCCCAAACAGTCAACTGTTAGCTGATAGATGTGCTTGAATTCTGATTGGATCAAAAGACAAAATATGTGCATGAGGCCTCTAGAGTTGGAGCATAAAACTTTTGCCCTGCGGCACACAAATCTAAATTCTGGAGGAGGCAGTCCCATGTCCTATAGTAAGCTTTGCATCCATAAACAAACAGGGAGAGGATAAGAAGGAGGGAGAGGGAGGCAAAGAGAGAGGGGTTGAGGGGGAGAGAGAGCAAGATGAAAAGACAGAAGAGATAAAGATAGAGAAACTGTGTATGCAAGGCAAGAGAAGAGTGTTTGATCACAGCAGCTGAGTCAGCAGTGCGCTTTAGCTGAATGTAGATATACCCGATGCTCATACTCAGAGTTTGCACTTCATTTAAATATGTATCACTCCCTCCTTCTCCCGCTCACTCAGACGTAACTCGTCGTTTCCCACTCCTGGTTCTGTGTCTCTATGCCTGCCACTCTCTTTCTGTCTTTCTCTCTAGCAGTAACAAATATCAATCTTCTCCGCACAATGAAAACCAGCGAGATATGATTACTTATTCCCTTCTAAGGGAAAATTTGTCGAAAAAAAATCCTTTACCCCGAGGCTTTAAATGTGAGAATAAGAAAATACAGTGTAAAATGTAATACGCACTAAGTGAATGTAAAAGAGTGCTTTCATTCTGAGCGCCTGAAGGTGCAGTGAGTGAAATAGCAGTAAGTCTGACACCGGAGTTTAGACTGGCAAAGCAATACATCTTTTGTAGCTGAGTGTGACGGCTTGCAGAAAGGATATCACAAAGTATTTATTTGATGCCCCTCATTCTGAATAAAATGAAACAATTTGCTAGTAAATAATTCAAGTAGGACACAGGTCAGAAACTGTACTTGAACCAAAGAAAAACAAATTCCTGTTGTTTTTAATGTTTGCGATAAACCATCACAAAATCCCTGTTACGGTAAAGCTACTTTTTGTGTCTTGCACTTTACTGCGCACAAAATATAGCTGAATCTAGAAGCAAAAAAAGAACAAGCTTTAATTATCCATAAAGCAGTTACACTTGCTTTGAATTTTAATTGAACTAATAAAATTGAAATAATCTGTCATAAAAATGCAGTAAAAGTTGTAACAGAAGACATAAACTTTCCCAAAGCTCTAGCTCTAAATGAAAATTTGCCTGAATGGCTGGCTGGCTTTCTTTCCTCAGCAGAAATTAAAGATACACTTTTCTCTATGATATCTTGTATGGGAGTCAATCTTCAAGCTCACAGTTTTTGGGTTGTACAGGTTTTTTTTAAAGTGTAGGGGTCGCAGAGAGACAGACTTTAAATTGTCCACTAGTATTATACAACAATAAAAGTTAAATAATGATAAGCTTTATTTCCATAGCACAAATCATGAAAATAAAGTGAATAATAAACTGGAATTACCACCCTACAGTTGTATACGCCTCTGACAAAAAAGGCTGTTTCCATCTATGTAATTTCTTTTCCAGATTCATATGAGATCACTTTGATCTTTAACTTCTCATCACTGAGATCTAATCTGTTAATCTCTGAGTCCAAGTGACAACTGGTCAAAATGTTATGAAATCCCCCAAAGGCAGAGTTGAGATATCATGATCAAGAGGCCAAGAACATGTGAGGTCACAGTGATCTTTGACTACCCAAATCTAATAAATTAATGTCAGTCTATAACAACAATTGTGCTAAATTTGAAAGAATTCCCGTGAGGTCACAGTGACCTTGACCTTTAACCACTAAAATCAAATCAGTTCATTCTTGAGTCCAAATGAATGTGTGTACCAAATTTGTAGAAATTCCCCCAAGGGGTTCTTGAGATGTTGGGTTCATAATACCAAAATCATGTTTGTAAAGTCACGGTGAAGTCAGACCTTTGACAACCAAAATCGAATCAGTTGTTATTTGAGTCCAAATTAACGTTTTTACCAAGTTTGCAAAAATTCTTGAAAGGTGTTCTTGAGATATCGTGTTCACAAGAATGTGACAGGCAGACATTTGGACGACCCAAACACATAATGCCTCTGCCTACTGGTAGCTGCCGACACGGAAGCATAAAAAGCAACTAACCGTGACATGAACATTAACATAAAGATAAAAGCAAAAGTGTCAGTGTTTGATCCGTCTGTGTTTAACTCAGTACTGCACTGTTTTATCTCAAAATAGGCTCCCTGCCTTTTCCACTATCATGAAGCTTTAGGTTTTAAGATGAGATCAAACAGTCTTAGCCTTAGGATCTGTCCATAGATCAATGTGCTGGGTCTAATTTTTACTCTGTGTTAGAATCAGAAAGATATGTTGAGTACAATTACATTCAAAAACCTAATTTACGTTGTTCAAATGTATCCCTGCATTGATAGTCCAACAAACATTCTTTATATGTACTGTAGTATATCACATCATTCATGATATCATCATGTGTGGTATGGTTTCCTTCATGTAGGTATAATCAGTTTTAAGGCTAATGACAACCACATCAGAGGACTGTGTGATGTGTGTTACAGCACTGGATGAAGTTTTTTTTACCAAGACAGCATCACACTCTGAGAGCAGCTGACAAGCTAAACCTGAATTTAAAACATTTTCATGCAATAGTGAATCCCAGATATTTCAAGAGTGAGCGTTCTCCTGCATGTCCAAGTTTGTTTACCTCAAGGTTGTTGATGTATAAGAAAAAGCTGACCTACCCCTTCACTGTGCACAATCATGAGTGCTGCTATGAAGTTCTCTGTCAGTGTGACCTAAATGTGGGAGAAGAAGAAGAAGAAAGCCTGTGAGAAGAGGATCATTGGTTTGATGCCCTGAGTTGGCAAAAAAAACTAGCACAGACAAAAACATGGTACAAACTGTGTCGTTATAGCAAAGCATTGGTCATGAGAAGTTCCCTGCTGTGAAAATTCAAAGTGTAAGTTCATGAATGTGAAGTTGGGCACAGCAGGAAGAATTTCCCAAGATAAATAAAGTTTGAAGAAAAATGCTAAAAGCAAAATAGGTCACTGACCTGTTTCCACTGAGCTCCAAAAGATTGAAATATTATTTTAAGAATTAATTTTCAGAATAATGAAGAGTGAAGAAAGGGGATGTGCATGTTAGTCTTCTTCTGTGAAGGTTTTTACAAGTAAATATGTGATTAATATTGGTTAAGGTTGACTCATGACAGTGCTACGCGTATCAAGACGTCTAATAGAGATCCATCCGCGCGTGTTTGAGTCTCAGATGAGGACTCTGTTATGTTCCAAAATGGGTGTATCAGAAGGGAAAGTGTATATAAGATATTATATTTGTTAATGTTCGTTGGTTTAGCGGTTGACACAGTGTCAGCATGTAAATTGGGGCCATGTCTTTGCAGATGTATAAGCTGCAACAGCAGCCGTTGTCTCCTTCAATCTTCATGACTCTCAGCCATATGGTGTGCTGCAGGCAAATGCCTCTGGCGATTGTTTTGAGCACTCAACTGTACTTTTGTGGCTCTCAGCTGTCGACTCTTTCCATTCTGTTTGACGTGATTCTTGTGTGGGTGGTGAAAGAGGTTAGTGGTGTTTGAATCCGACTTTTTATACCCAC
The DNA here is from genome assembly GCF_009819705.1 of Hippoglossus hippoglossus. Classification (NCBI taxonomy): domain Eukaryota; kingdom Metazoa; phylum Chordata; class Actinopteri; order Pleuronectiformes; family Pleuronectidae; genus Hippoglossus; species Hippoglossus hippoglossus. The sequence continues at coordinate 16,966,707 of NC_047163.1, read as the reverse complement.
AACCCCATCTATGCAACATAATTAGCACTTCTTTTAGGAATGAGTCCTAGTGTTTGTTTGTGTTGCCCTTATGCAGATTTTCTGCCAACATTGTGTGGGGGAAAGTAAAATGCCATCCAAATGAAAATGAAGAACTAAAGGATAGAGCATATTATAAAACAAATAATTTTTCCGTCATCACAAAATACATATCTGATCTCGTTTCAGGTCTCTTTTGCCTGACCAAACAATTTAGTTCCTTTGATAAGAGATGCATGAAACAGAGAGTTTTTGGATCTGTTTTGTGTTTGTCATTGGAGCACAGTAGGTCCAAGGAAATAGGTTGCCATTGTGCAACTTCTTATTTTGCTCATATCTTTCCATGTAAAAAAACAACATATGGACAGTTAATAAGGTCAAAAACAAAACTTTCATCGGAGGTGGTCTTCTGGGCTGATAATTGCGTTGTGCTTTGTATATATGGTCTTTAATGCCGATGAAGCACAATGAACTGAATAAGCAATCACACTGTGGGTGATGGACTTAGTTTGGGTCCACATAAACAAAGCATTTCAGCTGCTCCCACTGAACTGATGTAGCTGAATTATTGCAGTCAACAGAAACTGTATTGCTCTCTGCAAAACTGATTTAAAAGGTGCACAGAAAATAGCACTGCTGTCAGTGGCTGGTGATTAACATCATGTGTTCTCACTGTACACTCACTCTCTGCCAAATATTTCTTTCTCCACACAATGAATAAAATGTAAGCCAATGCCTATCCTTTTGCAACATTTATTGAGACTTTTTATTTAATAGATACAATAAGAATGATGGCTCACTTGTGGTTTTATGCTATTTTTTTCTTTGTTGCTCTGGAACTTCAACATCACTTCATCACTTATCGGTTTCGTCTGCGCAAAATGAATAAAGGGAGCTCAGCACTTCTACTGTATTATGTCAATACTCATTCATGGCTAAAGCAGTTGTGGATGGAAATGAAGAACTTCGCTGTCATTACAGCTCCTTCTCATGATGGCAGCACATATATTCCCTCAATTTGATATGTTTGACATTGTTCGAGGACGAAATGAAGAATTAAAATCTGTTTCGACATTTAGTGGCGCATTTCCATCAAGAATAAAGCTACAGGGTTAGACTGAACTGGATGCCCTTCAGGCTTGGAAAGATTTTGGAGTTTTTAAACATCAGGGAACCACACGTCATATAATCCTGACTCCCCAGATACATTAATAGTAAACAAAACTGTACACAGCTTTATGTAGAACCAGAGATACAGATAATAGAGAGAGAGGATAGAGTCATTGTCTGAATATATGTCCTTGTCAGAGCCAGCTCAGTGTGTGCGTGTGTGTGAGAGAGAGAGAGTCCGTCAGGCTATCCTGTCACGTAACATGCTAAATATCTCTGCAGACCACCACCAATGAAGCACAGGGATTAATGGGCCATTTGAGGCTACTTGACATTTCTGAAGCCAATTTCTTCTGCACGAATGAAAAACACAACCCTGGACGCCCCCCCCCACCCCACCCAATGAACACACACGCGCACGCAAACACACACACGCACACACCATACACACATGCGGTACAGGCTAAATACTAAATACTTGTACAAACACACAGGAATACGCACAGACAAACTCATTTGTAAATATAAACTCTGATGGATTTAACCGAGCAGTCACCGCCCCACCAGTCACTTACATTAACACACCTATGGTCCCATTTATTAATATATTGTAGAAGTTGGCTGGACTATCCATTACAACATCAATATGAGTTAGACCCTCTTGCTATTTAGCTAAATTATGCAAAGTGTGAGCCCATTAATTATTATGATACACTGGCACAGACAATTTAAACTTGTAATGGAACAAAACCTCAAGGGTCACGAATATATACCTCCTTCAGCTTAATACTGCCTGACATGTAAACTGGCCAGTTATCTTTGACATAACTCTCTAATGTAGCATCAATCTAACCTCAAGCGCCTTAAAACACAAAAGGTACATTTAATTATAATAATGTGTCCTTACTACTGAACATCACATCATCTGTCAAAAGGAGTCAGAGAGGCCACATTGTCTTCGCTGTACCTGAAACAAGTGGAGGCACTTCTTTAGTGAAGGTCGCATTGAATTCTCATCATTTTTGGCCGCACCTCTGGGTGTTCAATGTGCTAAAAGAACGTTTCCAGTGCCACAGCCTCTGGTGCCCCATGAATCAGTGCAAATGGCCACGCACTATTCCGGGAAAATATGAAAATAAACTGGATGTGGAAAGAAAAGGCTGATTTAGTGTTTGGTTTTGCCAAATATTATAACTCACTGTGCTGCTTTCAAAACCTATTTTGTATGTTTTCCACCATCTCCGCTGTAAAAGCAATAATTTCAGATATTGTTATGCCTTAAATGTTGCAGAATCACTTTCCAAACACTACAGGCTGATATATCTACAAACCGAATCCTGGTCTGATTTTCACTGAAGCATCCAGCTGCTGCACTCGGTCTCCAACTCTGAATTTACTCCTAAATTATTCATTTTGTCGTCAAAATGTCGCCTGCTGCCTTAAATCATTTCATTTTATTTATTTTTTGGCTCCCTCGTGTTTATAATTAAAAAAGTCTTTAACCTCCTGGTTCATGTGTAAAACAACCATTCCTGTCTCTTTGCCGCAGTGAGACCATTCATTAGTCAGCATGCTGTTCATAAACCCAATTACACCAGCACCTGTGAGCGCTGCCTGCCCCTCGTGCTGCTAACGCCAACTCTACCACCTTCTCCACAACCACCTGATGCCCACAGATTATAAGTAATGATGGCCGTGCTGTATGCCGCTGTCCATATAAATAAACAACAATATGGCCAAATATCATCGGGTTCTTAACTTAACTGAACTAAATTTGGTTTAAATCATAGACTGTATATAAAGATGGACGACATGACGGCTTCCCAAAAGTCAAGCTAAAGCGTCTCAATAGCCACCTGCCTTCTCCATGTTAATGGATGTAGATGTACCAACCCAACACATCAGAGTACACATTCATTTTGCTTTCCATTGCAGGTTTAAGCATCATTACATTTCATTTCATTTGGCTGACGCTTTTATCCAAAGCGACTTACAATTAGTGCATTCAACATCTGTGATCATGATTGACAGTTGAGACTGACTCATGATTAGTCAAGCATATTGACGTGACCTTGTCGTTACCGTGGCTCCATACCCCGATTGCTACTGCACAAACTCCGATGACGAATATTCTAGCTTCATTTGTGGATAGTAGGAGGAAGTGGAGACGCTTCGTCTATATACAGACTACGATTTGAAATGACATTCGGCTGACGTCTGTTAACAGAAACCTCAACTCACGCATGGCTTCTCCCCAACAATGTTTTTAGTGAATTTGCTTATGGTTTGTTTCGATTGACATCTGTTCATTATGTAATATCATGGCCTTTGAGTATGAATGTGAATCTAAGTATAATGTTCTTGGTTCATGCATAATATATTGATACTATTATTATTCTTGCCTGCCTGTTGTCAGTGAGTGGACCAAAAGAATTCTGATGTTTAGATGCTTTGTTAGTTTTTACTCAGTGACCTGTTATTTAAAACAACACAGAAACAGCTTGGATGCTGTAGTATGATAACACCACTGTGGTTTTATGCAGGAAAATCATGGAGATAGTGAAGTTTAAAAAAAAATAGTCCAATTACAACATAATTGATTTAGGTTTATAAAACAAACAGAAGCCCTAGACAGCATTTGTGTTGTTTGTGTGTGTGTGTGTGTGTGTGTGTGTGTGTGTGTGTGTGTGTGTGTGTGTGTGTGTGTGTGTGTGTGTGATCCTACTGTGACTGTGCTTTATTCTACTATTTAATGCTCAGACACTAAATAAAGTGTTTTATATTCTTGTAATGGCTGTAAAGGATTAAATTTCACATTTTATGACTCTGCTGTGTGCTTGATAATAAGGAGCTAAGGCAATTAAGTCTTATCAGCTCTGTTGGGGAGCACTGCCGCGTTCTGTATGCTTCGTATTCTGTTTGTTCATGTTTATTGTGTGTGTGTGAGAGAGAGAGAGAGAGAGAGAGAGAGAGAGAGAGAGAGAGAGAGAGAGAGAGAGAGAGAGCACAGCATGATCTGCTCTGATGTAGGCTGAGTGTGCATGTATTTAATTCAAACACAACATCTGTGTATGTTTTCCTGTCAATGCCGGTGTGTGTGTCTATCCCTATATGTCGAGTGGATATTTTTAGTACACATGCTCATTAATGTCTACAAGGCTTGTCATTGCTTCATGTGCATTGCTGTTGTGTGTTTTTATGTTGCAGAGCCTGTGATTGTTGTGTGTGTGTGTATTGTCTAATTCATAAAAAACTACTGAGTCTATGTAGATACACATGAACCTATATCTCTGCCAAGGTTAATCAATTCTTCATCATTCTTCAATCTGGTTTTCTTATTGTGAAAATATAAACGGAAAAAGAAAGTGGTCTAAATGGTTCATTTCATAGTTCAAGAAAGTGAAAGAAATAAATCCTGAATCTGCCCTTGAATCTGCATTTACACCAAAATGAAAGGGGTTCTTCTCAGGCTCAGGCCCCATCCCTCCACCAAGTTTGGTGGATATCACTTTGGTAGTGTTTGCTAACAAATAATCACTCGAATGGATACGAGTAACCCTGTGGTCGAGGTAAAAACATGCAATTACACAAAAAACTGGTACAAGTCACAGTCATTCACATTCACACAAAATATATCACTGAAAAACATTTTTCTGCAAAAAGCTTCTGAATACTCTGAGGTCGCTATGTAAATATGTGTGTACGTATAGAGTTTTGGTCGCATGGCATAGAAAGGTCAAAGCATTGTCAGTGTTTAAGCCCTCAACATTTCTTGAAAATACAAATTGCAATAGTTAGCAATTTTGATGTGCTTGTATTTAAGGGCATGCATCCACCCACACATTATCTGTGTGTACTTACAATCTCAATATCTGGCCATGTTTTGACTAAATACTGTAATTAACTAAATATGGACGGAGAGTGGAAAAATAGTTTATCAAGATCATAATGCTTTTTTCGACTTTAAAATTGTGTGCACAAGAGAGTCCATATAACTCATATAACCACAATCTCCATTTTGCTGAAGATCAATGAGTTTTTGGTGAACTCACACTTTTACTCTTTAAAGTCTGTTAATGAGATGTTCCTCAAACCCAATGGTATTTTCATTTGTTTAAATAAATTTGAGATTTTGATTACAAAGGTTAACTTTCAGGTTTTAATTTAGTGGCAGACACCACCACATCAAACAAGTTTTGATGAAATGAAAGTTGATTTCTATGTGTGTGTGTAATGTGTGACTATAGCCGTGAATATACATCATACATGATGGTCGCAAGGCCACTGCTCTGAGTACAGGATGCCATAACTCAGCCTTGAGTTACACTAGCTCTAATTACTCAACACGGCCGATTGGAGCATGTCAGAACACACACACCCACACACCCACACACACACATTCTGCCACACACCTGCACATACATACATACATGCTCCACTGACACACACTCAACTCTCCATCCTCCATACAATGCAAGCACATCCTTTACATAAACTGCATGCCTCGATGTTCATCCTGTGACAGACACACACACACACACATACACATGCTCATGGGTAGGCACACACACACATTTTTAGCTCATTAAGAGATTCCCAGAGGGTAACCAAGAACAGCAGACTACTGTGGGAACCTGGAGGAATCCGTCACTCTGTCCTGAACCAACACATTGAAGACATACAGGAAATATTAGAAGGCGTGACATTTTATGTTATTTTAACCCCCAAACATTCATTCACTGTAACTTGCTGTTGTACAAAGACAAGAGTACAGTGAAAATCAAAAAAGCATTGAGACAATTTAGTGGAAAAAATGGCCAGTTTTAGGAAAGTTAACTCAATAGCTCAATTGGGAGCGGAAACAGCTTGAAGAGTTTAAAGAAATACTCCACACCAAAGTGTGTGAATTTACTCTCAAAGAGTGATTCACCCCCTGCAGGCTTGAAAGTGGCTGTTAAAACGCGTTCTTTCTTCAAAGAGAAGAGCTGCTGCTATGGTCAACTTGGATTTTTGTCACTTCGGTTCTGCAACAGTAACGAGTATTCACAGCAGAAAATAATGATCAAAACAACAACTGTCCATCTGCCTGCACAATGTGTTACAAACACAGTACAGATACATAAAGTGCATCTGATTTACATGCATAATATGCATAGGTCCAAAGAAAACGATAAAAAATCACATTATCACATGAGAGCAAGTCTATAAAAGTGATTTAAAAGAAGTATCTGACTCAGCGAGCCTTATCTCCTTGGCTGCACACAGAAAAATGCATTACTGTGTGCTGAACACTAGGGGGTAAAGTCGGTATGGCATCACTGACACGAACCAAAACTGTGTGGAAACGAGACCTGATTTGCTCCACATACACAGGTAAAGGGCCCATAATGTGTCAAATGCATTTAATGGGCTTTTACTATCCGTAATGACTTGAAGGGGGGTCAGCAGGGACCCTCAAAGTATGAAAACAGTCACTTCGCGGGCTTTTTCCCTCGGTCCATTCTAAGAAATATGTTATTGAAACGTCTCGTTTCGTACTTCCTCCCCCGTATGAGTCATATGGGTTCTCACTCGTCTCTCAGTCCCACCCAGCCGGTACCAGTCCAGCCTCCGAACCCACCACCCCTGCTCCCCCTCACCTCCACCACCACACCGAGCGCGACACCAAGCAGACATGTTGCTGAGCTAGCAGCTTGTTAGCTACCACAGGCTAACCACAACAAACAACACTGAAGAAACACTGCAGCGTGGAGGACTCACTACTGTGTAACGCAGACGTTACTCGTTACTCGGGACTGTAACTCCGTACTGTAACTCGGGACTGTAACTCGGGACGATACTGTCCTGCTGACACTTGAACAAACATGAGGACGGTGTAACTTACCGTTCAGAAACATCCTGTTTTAACCGACTGTGAATATGTGGCTGGTCTTCTATAGCTGCAAACATAACTTGACTTTCAGCTGGGTTTACTGTCAGAGAGAGTCAAATGCGCCAGAATGAGACCGGTGATAGGCCTGGTCGCGTGTCACTCAAAGTGCAGTCAGCCAATCAGAGGAGGGGCTCAAGAGGCAGGCGAAAACAGCCTGTTCTGTCTGCAGCTCCAGAGAGAGACAGAAGAGAGGACATGGAAATACACATTGCAGCAGTTTTTTTTTTTTACTTTAAACCACTGATATATCATCTTAGGGGTACCAATACCTCAAATTAAACCCAGAAAGGTGCAAAATATGGGGCCTTTAAAACAGATAAGAAATCAAGTAAGAATACAGCAACTACAAAACTGCATTACTGTCTGTCCATTTTAAAACTCATTTAAAACCTTTACTGGTTGATTTAAGGAATAAAGGTGACTGCAGCTTTTGTGTCATGGCTCCCAGGTTAGCGAGTGCACACATACCACAGCACACACACCCACACTAAAACAATGGTCACGTTTTCCCTCTACCAAAGCTAATCCCCTCTCATCTGACATTAAGCCAAAGGATGGAAGGATGAAGAGGTGCGGAGGGAATGAGACAGGGAGGACAAAAGAAGAAGTAAATAGAGCAAAGAAAAGAAGAAAAGCGACACACGCTCTTTCCCATGTTCACCTTTGACGTTAGGCTATTAAACCTGCTGCCAAACATCTGCAGAGACATTGGTATTTCGAACCAAGCTGTTTCTACATTTTAAAAGCAAGATAAAGTTTTCTTTTTTAATTAAAAAACAATCATAAGTTTTAACCACATACAGTACAGAGGTAATTTTCATAACCTACGCTGAACGTGTGACTCATTTCTCACCAGAAATAAAACCAAAGTGGCAAAATGTATGCAAGCATCCAACTACTTATGCTGTGGCCAACACAGGCACGCACGAATACAAGTGTGCAAGGACAAGCAATAGCAGACAACATGCACACACTTTTTCCTGGGTCTATAACATCCCAGTATTCATGAGTATAATAGAGGGTCAGACCCAGAGATTCCATGTGGAATAAAATGTATCAAATGACAGCTGACTGATTGACTTCACCATCTGTTTCTCTAAATCAAGTCCTAAATCCCTCTTTCTTCCCGATTTCTGTTTGCCCTCATGTTAAATCCAGAATTTGTATTTCATTCCCCAAGATGACTCTAACTCTTTGTCTTTCTCCTCCTCGTTCTCCCTTTTTCACTTTTCTTTCTTTCTTCTTTTTCTCGCCATCTCTCGTTTTGCCCAACCAGCCGAAGAAATCTGTTATTAATATAATAAGTATGGCTTTTATCAGTTACTCACACACAAACAAATACAAATGCACACACACTTACTCACACACACACACACACACACACACACAAAGTTATGGATAGCACCACACTATTTCCTGGAAATCAGCCCGGTTGGATCCAAATCAGATCTATTAATACAACAAGTGTGCGAGTGTGTGTGTGTGTGTATGAGAGAGAGGAGTGGGTAGCACCTATGTCTCTGCAATGAGCCTTGTTTCTCCAAAGTCTTTGATAACACATTACAGCAGTGATACATAAATTGGCATAACTTTTAGTATGGAAAGAAAACTCAATGGGTAATCTGGGACGCAGTACCTCCAATCAGTATCTTCATGCATTCCTTTGTGCAGGAAAAATACACTAAAGGGTCAGTTCACCCAAAATACAAAAGAAACAAGCACACGAATTGTGCGAAAACTGGTATCCACTGTTGATTATCTTTTTGATATAATCTTTTTAATATACTCCAAAAGAAGTTCCACTCACCCTAAATAGCGTCACTTTCATTCTAGTGGGGTTGTGTCAAACATTTCAAAGACGGTTGTTTAAAAAACTGGGCAGATAAAAACCAAAGCATCTCCCTGGATAGATAGCACTGAGAAAATATGTTGTTGTTATTTTTTTAACACAGACCTTTAACCATTACAATAGAGGCATTCATATCATTGTGATATTTATCAAGCATGTTAATGTCTCCTCCACAACAATCTGCACAAAACATGGAAGAGGTGCTATTGGCAAACGAGCAGAGCGCAAGAACACCCTGCAGCCTCATTGGCTTTTAAGCTCTGCCCACAAGTGCCTTCAATAATGAGATCATTCAGTGCTTCGCTCTGTGCAGGTGGATCAGGAATTAGAAATGTAGATTAAACCCTGAATATAATCAGAATCAGAAAAATGTTAGCGATCCCTGCAGGGAAATTGCTTTGTTACAACTGTTTAACATTCAGGAAAGAGAGAAGTAAATAAAATGTAAAAACTAAAATTAATTTGTAATAACACAAATAAATACACAAGTGAGTGAATTGAGGAATTGACGAATGCAAATGTGAACAAAGTTATGTGTGAGGTGGAATTACAGTATCGACAATAGGACAAAAACGGTAATGTTCAGAATCAGAATTTAACCACGAAACTAACAACAATGTGCAAACTGAGAAAAAAGTGCAATTTAATAGTGGTTGAACATCAGAGCACTGATGTACCTGTACTTGATGGCCGCAGGAAGAATGACCCCCCCAAATGGGGTCAACTGCAGCACTTCTGGAGTTTGTTACTGAACCCTTTGGCTAAGCAGAACACTGTATAGAGTGTTGGAGACATTGAAAATAAAGGACAAGACTTGTGACAACCTCCTCTTCTCCATGACTACAGGCACAGGGTCCATCCCCAGAACTGAACCACTTAACCTTGGTGAGAAGAACCAGTCCTGTGCAGAAAAGGCCCCATGCTTCAAAAGGAAGCCCATCAGGAGAACCAAAGGGACACCCCTGTGTTTGTACTCCTGTAACATCTCCCCCGAATGAAAAGCACATTAGCAGGACTCTTTAATCTTCAGAAGTCCACTGGTGCTGGTGTTGAGCTGCAGTCCATAAAGTCACATCAGTCCACAAAACTGTCCACTACCCTCTGGTTCTCTGACACATCCTCCCCATCGATGCATCCAACAACTGCAGAGTCATCACAGAACTTTTGCTCTGGACTGGTGAAAGGCCAAGATAAGAAATTGTTTACTTAAGGATTTTAATTTCTAGAGCAAAAAAAAAAAAAAGCACATTATTTAATATTTTAAAATAACCCCCAAGTTTCACCACAACTGGCAACTGGTGAATGACTGTGGGTGTGAAACTCAATCACCTCTTTATCGTTCCAGTCCATCACAACTTAGCATCTCCGGTCCAACTCCTGTCTTGGGGCCATGCTAGCACTAGATTATGTTGAATGTATTGATCTGCCTGTGGGCGGCAATGTCAGTCTGGTCAGTCAACAATGAAATCTGTGCACATTTTCTGGACGACTGGAGTAACAACCAGGTACATGAATCAGATTTTCTGTCTGAGTGACATCTTATAACTACATCACGGGTTGGGTTTGTTAGGTAATAATGATCACTTAATATGACGTTACCAATGAAGAACCAGATTCGAGTCCCTATTACCTGAGTCGGAGTCCTAGTCAGAGTCATCGAGGTTAGGCATCTTAGCACGAACTGCTACTGATAATATATACAGTACACGTGAATCACATGTAAGCTGGTGAGCCTACATGTTAATACACGTTAAAGTATTAATATAACTAGACTATGCCAAATCAAGGCTTGAGTACGACGACGCTGGTTTGGAATACTGAAGCATACTTTGATTTGACAGTGTCTTTGTGCCAGATATGGAACTGCTTTGCTCAAGGGCATGGCAGAAATAACAACACGTCTATCACTGATGGGAATGAAAGGACTGTTTCATAGGATTAAGGGGGTTCTCTTTAGATTCAATGTAATAATCATAATGATGTTTTCATTAGTGTATAATCCCCTGGAACCAAGATTCACTGTTTTCAATACCTTAGAATGAGCAGCTCACATACAGGTGGTGCACGTCCTCTTCCACAGACCCCACCATATAATGCACCACCATGTTTCTACAGTAGCCCAGAGCGAACAAACCGAACACACTTACTCTAGAGAGGACCTTTTGTGTTTTTACATTACCTGAAGGCCACCGTGTGGTTCCCAAAAACGCTTGGAAAGGAAGCAGTCAGGATGGCTACTCAGCCAGTTGCAATATGCAACTTCACCTCTAGATGCCACTAAATTCTATACAGTGGCCATGTACACCAGTTCTTTTATATTTAGTAGTTAGAGTGTCCGCCTCAAGGTAAGCCTTCTGCCCCCCTATCCACACACATATTAGATATTACGTTTGCTCGAGAGTACATCTATGCACTGAGATGTCGCTTCAGGGAAGAAAAGACAAATGCCAGATCATTCAGACACACACATACATACACACACACACACACACACACACACACACACACACACACACACACACACACACACACACACACACACACACACACACACACACACACACACACACAGAGGGAAGGGGTGGAAGATATAGTAAGAGAAAGATTTTAAGTATGTCTGCTACTGGCCCAGCATTGCAATACATTGAACTGCAATGATGCTCTAACTCTGTATAATGAGTTGTGAAGTTGGATTTACAGAATAATGGATGTTTTTATCACTAATATGATTCAGTCTTTTCACGTGTGAAATTATTTTCCGGGTTGAGGTGCAGATATTTCCACATTTCACTGTTATCAAAAACTTGGCAAGTTACAGTTTCATTAAAAGGAGATTCAAAGGTATCTGTGTGTGAGTGTGTGTGTCAGTGAGCATGTGTGTGTGTGTGCATAAGCATGCATGGTGTATGATACATGTGTGCCTGCCAGCAACCTCTAAGTGTTCTTACGAAATCATTCCCCTGGGCGCATATGCCTTTGAAACTCAGAGGGGGGAGTCTAATAGCTTATAATTTTAATTAATCTCCACTCCCTATTAATAACCTATATCATTCCCTAAGTGCTTCTATGTTTTAAAGGTGCTGCATTACTCATTAGCCAATTGCGGGCTGATGAGACGGATTTGCGCTTAGTCAGCAGAAACCTCAAGTTGGCGAGTTCGTCCCATAAAGTCTAAATAATTCCTCGAATGAGACGTGGCGGGGTGCGTGGACGCAGGGTGCCAAGGAAGGAAAGGGAAGGACAAGTTGCTGACGGTGAGTGACTCAGAAAATGAACCAAAAAACAGGAGTTTCTGTCCTGAATGAACCTGTGAGGATATGAATGCACCTTGAGGGGACTTTGTGTGGTCAGAATCAGAAACAGAAGCACGAGGCGTTCGCTGCAAATACAGCATGTAACACCCTGTCATGACATTTTGAGATGGCGGATAAATCACTGTGGAATTTATTAAGTGCAACAACTTCAAACATAATTCATGTTGGTAATAGTCTGACTTTGGCTTACACAGAGCTGCCTATTGAATGAAGTCTGGCAAACCTCAGCCTGAATTTACATATTTTCTCAACAAGTGCAATCATGTAATATGTGTGTTGTGTTAGATGTGCTCTGACAGCTTATTTCAAAGTGTAGAGTGATCTGTGGAAGATAATGTAACAGAGGGAGGGAGGAAGTTCTCTGTGGAAAACAGGACAAAAGAAAAACCCACAAAAAAACCCCCACAAAAAGTCATTACCTCCAAGGAGGTTATGTATCATCAGCGTTTGTTTATTCTTTAGAAGGATGACACAAAAACTTCAAATCTGATAACCATGAATCTTAGTGGAGAGGTGGGATATGGATCAGAGAAGAGAAATACTCATACATTTTTTGGTGCACATCTGGATCTGGGGGTGGATTGAGCAGTTTCTTTTCACTTTTCTATAACATTGCGAGATTTGCAGTTGATTTCTCAGAAAGAAAATCATGGATCTTGATATAAAGAATCAGAAACATTTCGGGGAGTGTGAGCAATTTGGTACAGATCCAAATCTGGATCTAGTGAATTGAAATGTGCTTTCATAAGGCGACTGTTGGACCTTGGCGGAGGTATGCGCTCCATTGAGTGTCCTTCTACTTATGGCATGAAATGGTACGTCATCAGAATCCAAGTGAACTCGTGTCAGCTGTTTCCTGAAGTCTCAGAGCAGCAGAGACTTCCACTCTCTCCTGTGTTTCCTCTCCTACATATAGTTAGATAGATAGAAAAAGTCAAAAATACACTTGCACTCACACACACACTAACAACACAATCAGATAGTATAATGTTGTACCACAGTCACTAATACCAACCTGAGAAAGAGAACAGTCATAGAGAGAGGCAGACACAAGCAAGAAATGACCTTTCAGTAATGGGTGAAAAGAAACAGTAATGTCAAAAATAAATCATGTCTTGTAAATACTATTGTGACATGATCTCCATTTTTTGAATTTCCTATGTTTTGAGTTTTACCTTACCACAATACTTATACTGTATATTTTATTTCCTTAGTTCCATTAATACTGTTATCCAATTGTTGTTGTTTACATAATTATTGTTCATCTGATTCTTAGACAGACAGACAGACATATAGATAGATACATAGCTAGATGGTGTTAAGTCTATTGATCGATCTCTCCTCTCTGGCCTTCTACCACTCCATCTTGCATGGTCTTACACACACATAAACACACACGCACACACACACACACACGCACACTGACTTGGCACGGTCGGCAGGACACGCTGACAGACATTAGCAAACAATGCGGGAAATCTCTCGGTGACTGAACAGGATTTTTTGCTAACAGCGATAAGAAGTCGGGCGCCTTCAGTCTGAGCTGTGACCGTGAACGCTGCTATATCATCCTCCACCTGCACGGAGCTGTTTCGGAGGCTTCACTGTGAGAGGAAGGCACAGCACGGTGCGCGTCAGGGCGCAGCAGTCAACAAGTGGCTCTGGATCGGGGTAGTGCGGGGAGGAGTGTGGAAGCTTGAAGTCACTGAATGGAAAGTTCGCTCTGACACAAACTTTTTAATTTTTTTTTACCCGTGGGGTATAACTTTTGTTTTTGAGTCACTGGGAGGTGAAGACTTCTCTGAGGGTTTAAGAGTTTGTTGTCGCCATGTGCCCACCGCTGCTTCTCCAGATGTGGATGGTTTTATTGTTAGGGGCTTTAACCGGGGTCGCGAGGGCTCAGGTCTCCACGGTCAAAGTGATAAGAGGCAACATGAGGAGAGACGGTGAGTTGTCTTCATTACTTCATTCTCTCATTATTGTGCACAATGTCTGTAAAGTTAAGTTTACAGTTACGTTTTTTTCCCCCCATACAAACACCATTGGATTAGTTTTTGTCATCATTATGTTTTCTCTTAGCTCTAAAACTGATTTTAGAGGATCAATTCTGCATCTGTATTATATGTGAATATGACACTTTTCTTGCATAACTCATGGTGTTGTGGTAGCTGCTGGTGTTGCCTCAAATAGAAACCCATTGTCTGTGAGTGTTGCATGCCTTGTGGTCGTAAATGACCTGTTGTCACACTGTTAAAAATGCAGAAACAGAGCAAAGGAGACATGTTAAATGATGTGAAGTGTGCCCAGAGGAAGCTGTGTTGAATGAGGGGCTCGTGCACTTTTTTTTCCCAGATGATGAGAAATGAAAAGGGAACGTGCATGTCTCAGTTGTAGTCAGTTAAATAAGAGCGGGGGCTTCACCGGTGCAAGCTGCAGCCGTCAGGTCGCCTATCTAACTTCCTGCAGGTGCGGCGTGCTTACTTTTCACTTGGCCCTGAGGCTGCAGCCACAGTGCTAATGTACCTTTGATTACACTCACATGCATGCGCCCGAACACGCAGGGTTGCTTTTGGCAGGGAAATATGAAAATACCACTGTATTAGGTTCTAAACTGGAAGACTGCCCCCGGGGCCTGTTTCATCTCACACCCGATAACACGGAGGACAAGTCGCAAACGTTTCATTCGCCTTTGTTGCCTCATCGAATACCACTTTTATCACTGCATTGGTTTTCATCTTGACGAATTACGTTACAAATCACCTGTAACAAAGCTGCCATGTATGTACTGAGTACAGAGTCTGTAACAAACCGGAGATTGACGTATAGGAAAGCTATCGGTTTAGAAATATATCGTCATCTGGTCCTCCAGTTGCCATCCGGCGCTGTGGCTTAGTTGGTAAAGCGCCTGTCTAGTAAACAGGAGATCCTGGGTTCAAATCCCAGCAGTGCCTTTTTATTTTTGTCCCGTTGGATTATTATATATTACGTGTCTAATGACCATTACTTTGATTTAGTGAATTGCAACCTAACAGAAACAAAGCACTGCTGGGTCTTGTCCAAATGTATGTGAATATGAATGACTGAAACAATCACAAATACAACTATTGTGATATTAGATCAAATATTGCATATTATCTCCTCCATTTTTCAAAAAAAATCCATCCACAAGAAAACTTATTTTTACCAAACATCTCTATCCAGAAAAAAACCCCCAAACTACTGCGTCAACAATATGTCAAATACCATAAAAGAGCACTGTGGTCTAAGTATTAATGGGGCGAGGCAGACGCCTGTGAATACCAGTAAATAGGTGCAGTGATGCTAAATTTAGCAGCAAACTTGTATTTAGATCTAGTAGTGCTAACCAAACAAAGAAAACCGGTATGTAGCCGCCATTGCTGTTGTTTCTTGTGCAATTGTAAAAATCTCCATTTAGTGACTTTACATGCCGTTAGCAGTTGGAAAAAAACAGGAAAAATGTTGTTTTGCAAAATATCTGCATTGGTGTCCACAGGGTGTTAAGCTTCGCTGATTTATTTTATAGATTTGTCTGGAAACGTTTTCAACATTTACAATGCAATGACTTATCTTGTCATTCATTTCAATTAATCTAAAACTAAATCTGAAAAAAGTTCTTCCCACTGTTGCACATACACCCGAGCAGTCTACACTTGCCCTATGTCAAACTGATAATTTGGGAACTCCCTCTGATGATTTTGGTATTTTTTTGTTCTCCACATTTTTTCCTTAAGAGACAGGCCTGAAAAACATGCTTCATCTTAGTAGTAACTTGAAGCTGCGGGTTTGACAGATGATGACGGTGGATTTGTGAAACCGTGGAATTTCACAATCAGCAGTGTTTAATAAATCTATCACAAGAGTTCAAAAGGTGAGATATATATTTTTTCAATATATTCACTCAGCGTGACATGAGACAGTCACTCGCTCTCAGCTGTCACAGTTATCAAAGACACCTGATAATTATGTTCTGATGATAACGAATCAAACTGATTTGATCAAAGTAAATTCTCTTGATCTTATGATAAGGTTTAGCTGCACAGAATCTATGATCCACTGTGATAACTGCTATTGAGACAGACTGATTGTTGGATGGTGCACAGTTTTTTAGACAGCTCTTTAATCCACTGCACAGTCTTACAGTAACATGCTGTGCCAGAGAAGTTAGGTGTTAGGTGTGTGTGTGTGTGTGTGTGTGTGTGTGTGTGTGTGTGTGTGTGTGTGTGTGTGTCACTTTGTTTATGTATTTACAGTACGCTTATGAGAGCTTAGTTCCAGTCTTTGATTGACTGCTGCTGATTAAATGTGTTTCTATCCAGGGGTGAACCTCATGCTGATAACGTCTGCGGCTTTCATTCGTCCACTTACCATTTTGAACAGAGCTTGTGTATTTCTGTGTGTGTGTGTGTGTGTGTGTGTGTGTGTGTGTGTGTGTGTGTGTGTGTGTGTGTGTGTGTGTGTGTGTGTGTGTGTGTGTGTGTTAATGTTCTGACAGAGTATCTTCGCTCACTTTGAGGAATTCCCCCCAAGGTTTTTTATCCCCGTGTTTGTTCGGCATTTTGCTCGTTCTTTTTTGCCTGCCATTGAAGTGTGTCTTTGTGTGCATTAAAAGGGGGTGTGGGTGAGGTGTGTGTGTGTGTGTGTGGGTGAGTGGGGGTGGTGGGGGTGGGGGGAGGTGGGGGTTGACACAGGGAGACGTGTGTATTCGTAGAAAAGGAAACACAAAAGTACACATGTAAACACGCTGAGCAGAGTAAACACTACTTGGCTTTTCTGCTCTGAACTACTTATCACTCTCTGCTTGAGAGACCAGATGACCCAGATATGATAAAACCTATTACACATACGTGTGTATGCAAGAGACATGTGCACATATATGCAGGCAGACAGAAGCACATAGTAGTGAAACAGGGCAACCTCAGTTATACTCCTCTGTGGACAGGGACAGCTGCGGACACACCACAGATGCAAAGTCGTTGCTATTATATTTCCTTCCAGCCTGCTTGGACGAGCCTTGTTGCATCGTGACCACACACACTAGCATAGAAAACTTGGCGCAGACCCTACAAGTTGGAGGGGACGCACACGTTCCACACAGAACCACATGTAACAACCTCTAATGACATTAACGTCACCCAAAACCTGAAGCACCCTAACATACTGACGGGAAAGCCTAGTACTGTCTTAACATTGTTGTTAACAAACACAGGCAGAAACAACAACTGTTGCAGATTTTGTAAAAACAGTATAATTTATCATATGTGTAAATAATTTTAGTATTTACTGCTAAAATGAGTCAGACCGTTTTCAGCATTGTCAAGTGTGACTGCCCCCTACTGGAGATAAATATATGCATGACTGGATATTATCTGTGGAAAGTCAATATTAAAGTTGGGGTTAGTGAGTAGTTCTATAAAAAACTTTTTTTATCTTATTTGTTGAAATCCTCTTTCGACCTGATGGCCATCAATAAATAGTCATCTGGGGGAAAAGGACTGTAACAAACACAAACCTGTGCTTTCACTGCAAACTTCAAAAGCCGGAGAGACACCGCTGAGGCCAGAATTTAGCGAGCGAGTAACAGAAAAGTGGGATTTATTATTTGCATATTCTTAAGTGTAGCCCTCTTTTCCAGGATTACCAACTGAAGCTTTAATCCTTGACAGGTATTCTGAGAAATAATATCGTCAGATGGTAAGAAAATAATTCCAATTATTATAATTAGGTATGTAATATCTAAACCTGACAGGGCTTTACTTGTTTATCAACAAATCTCTTTCGTCCTACTAGGAATGCTTATAGTACTAAACTAGCTATAATGCAATATTTATGAATTAAAAATCTAAAACAGAAAATCCTGAGATAAGCTCTATTTGAAAAGGTAAAATGAAATAGTATTTGCATTTGAAGTTATATTTCATAACACATCTAGGCAATTGCAAAAGCACATTGATGCGTCCAGGCACAGCGGCTCAAAACCACTGTTATGGAAACACATAGACAGATACACAGACCGATGTCCAGAGATGGGGGTGCACAAGATCTGTGTATCCGAGGAAATGTGCCAAATATTCTGGAAATGTAAATGCACCATTATCTTTACTGAGATATGCAACAATATTACTTGCACACAATTTATACTCAAGTAAAAATACACACAGACACAGTAAAATGCAGACACACTGGCACCACACACAGTTTGAGCTAAAAATGTAGATGTTGCTTGCAAAGAATGTCCATGTGGCAGTCAGCGCCACAGTTAACCTTTTAAACAAACAGACTACCAGGGACCTCACACAGAAAATGTTTGTGGAATGCAAGTGTTATTTATTCAAAGTGCAACTCTGCAAAAAAAGAGAATATGACTTCTATTCCTGGCAGTGACAGAACCACAGTATGTCTCATAAAGGCTTCTGGCAGATCTTTCTCATTCCTCCTCTTCTTTCTTCCAATAGTTCTTCTCTTATCTGTTGCCTTCCTCTCTCCGTGCCATCTTATCAGTCTATGCCTCGCCCTGTATCACTCCATCTCTCCAGATCCTCCTCTTTCAATCTCTCCCTTTCTCATTTCAGTCTTTATCTTCCCATCCCCTCCATCTGTTTCAGCTCTTTTTAATCAAAACCCATTTCACTCTGTTGGCTCTGTGAGCAAATGCAACGTGGCGAACAGTGTCACAGACGCACACAACAAAGAAACCTGCGCAAGGAAAATACTGTACATTCAGTCAACCTTTTCACAGGTACTGAGAAACAACCAAAAAGAACCAGGTTACGCAGTAAAACACTCTCTCTCTCACACACACACACACACACACACAGGTACAGCTGTTTAACAAATGAGTGGCTGACCTTACAAAAGTGTGTGAGCTCTCATACTCTGGAGGCAGGCGGTGGTGATATCAGTGTGAGTGTGATGTCATGGGGTGCTTGACTGTGTCTGAGAACTCAAGGTGGCCTTGTCTTTGATAACATGCCCTCACACAATATGCAGCCAGTCACTAAATCAAATTCCTCACATGCTTTAGCATCTTAACATGAAGTATGCAGCCAGCCTCCTGTTTTGAAAGTAGAGAGGAGTATTTGACCAAACAATCCCACCCCAGAAGTCAATTTCATAGCTATTCCGGAGCTTTTAATATTATCATATGATCCTGCAATAAAACCTGTGTCTTCATTCAGTGGCTGCATCCTTCAGAGGCTGCATTTGAAGACAGACCATGTCACAGCAGCACAACTATAGGCTGTCCCCTTTCGAAGGCTCCTTCTAATACAGCAGTTGCGTGGTCTTGTAAATGTTTGAGTTTTCATTTTTCTGATCCTTTTAACGACTTTGTCTGGTCTGTGATTGAAGGTTGATATCAAAGATCATTCTTGACCTCGAAAAGAGCCGTTGACAAAACAATCCCACCTCTAAATCCATTGAGTTGTTGTTCTAGAACTTGAAATCATATCACGCAATTTTCCTAAACATAACGTGATCTAAATATAAACTTCTTTTTTTTTTATGTAAGTGCATTTAATGAATTCTTTCTCTGTGAGGTGAAGGAAAACACAGATGTGCTTTGGCATGAGTGGACGGCCATGAACCTGTCAGCTCCACCTCGCCATATCACGTCAAAGCCTGGTCATTTATGACAGGATGCAAGCAATAGCAGGGAGGAGTGTCGGCGAGGTTACTGGAATTCATGAGTCACACTCAGGACACCCGACATGAAACTACTCCCCTGCTGCCCTCCCAGGCACACACACACACACACACACACACACACACACACACACACACACACACACACACACACACACACACACACACACACACACACACACACACAATTACAGGATCTCCCTTTCTAGGGAATCCCCCAAAAAACATTTGTCATCTCGAATGAACACACACACATTGCATGAGCCAAAGGTACCCCACCCCTAAATATTTGGCAGACAGCCTCCCTCCCCTACACAAAGTAAAATTAAAGGGTGGTGACCCCTTGGACAGTCTGACGACATAGGTGTGTGTGTGTGTGTGTGTGTGTGTGTGTGTGTGTGTGTGTGTGTGTGTGTGTGTGTGTGTGTGTGTGTGTGTGTGTGTGCGTGTGCGTGCGTGTGTTGTGTGAGATGCAGCCTTGGAAAGTGAGCTGAGCTGGGCGTAGTTCTGTGTGTGTTGGAGAGGGCAGCAGGAGAGCAGTCAAAGTCTGGAGGGGAGCTTAGTAAAGAGTTGGAGGGCACAGAGAAGGAGGAGGGAGGAAAAGGTGTGTAGAGGCAGATATGCCAAGTTAAAAGACCGGCCCCTCCACTTTTCTGCCCTGTCAGCTTCGAAAGAGAGATAGCGAAACCAACGGCAAGCCAAATGGATACGGTATAAAGGAGGAGATGGAAGAAAGCAGGACTGATAGAGGAGTGGAGGGGGATAATGATAAGGTAGAGCAGGACTGAGTGTAGTGCCAGACATCAGCAGAATATCTGATCTGATCAAATAAAAAAAAAGAGATTTAAAAAAGCATGACCCAGTCACTGTACAGCATCTGGGCCACAGATGAAGCCTGGAGACAAACCATGTTTCCGACATTATTAATGGGAGGTTACGTTTATGCAGTATTCAAGATGATCCAAATATACACAACATCGTTTTACAGATTTTTCTTTGTCATTTAATGAGGGATGGCTAAATCCATGTAAATGATACATTTTGTAATTCCCGAAATCTCTGTCTGTATGCATGAGGAGCACATATCTCGAGATCTGTTCATCTTATCAGCTTCACACTTATCATGTGTATTGTTATGGGCTCAAAGTAGTGCAGTGTTGAATCTAGTGAGATTTAGACACGTGAGCAACCAACCATCTGTAGCAGCGGTGGCTGGGACACATCGGCGCAAGTAACGTTGTCCAGTCACGACAACAATGCATACATGACAACAGCTGATTCTGAAGTCCAGGGTTCTGGTTGAACTTCACCAAAGTTTGAATAAACATGCTCTCTGTGCAGCAGCGGGGGCACAGCTTCAGGGGTGTCAGGACTGAGTCCTGTGGCAGGGCTTCACTGCTCAGTTCAGCTCAGAAAGAAAACTGCAGCCATCATCGTTACAGGCCAAATAAACAGGCATGTTTAGAATGGGCACTTCACTCCTTTGTTTAACTTTGGTTGTTAAACAACTGATGAGGTAGACTGTAATTCAAAAGCAAACCTATTGCTTACCTGATCACTTGACCTTAGAAATAACAAAATGTGATATTATAGTATCATAATTCAATAATGACAATTTGTTTGCAGTGGTTTGCATGGTTGCATGATCCTCTCTGACAGTTTCAGTAAGCTAACGTTAGTCACTGTTTGCAAACTTACTAGTTACAATAGCTCTGTGCAAAGAAAAAAAAATCCAGTTAGCAAAATAACATGTCGATGTAGATTTCCAGTCTTTACGCTAAGCCAAGATAATCAGCCGCTGGTTTTAGCTTGATATTTAACTGACAGACATGAGGATGGGATCAATCTTCTTATCTTACCTTTGGAAAAGAATAAGCAGATTCCTCAAAATGTTGAGTTGTGACCTTAACACAGTGTTTTGAACATTATACAGCCTTGCTTTTACTGACATCTCTTTCTTTACTGATTAATGTGAACATGTGAGTAGTGCAGAATAATTCATCTCACTGATGTGCACTGTCTTCCTTGGACTATAACAGCTCGATTTACAAGCCCTTTTACAAGCATTTCTGAAATTGATCGGGGTTGGGACACCGTGGAGGAGAAGTAGAGAGAAACCTGAACGACAGAGAGAGAGGAAGAGGGAGACAGATGTTCGGTCCTGTGGTGAAGTCAGTCCTTTGGCTGAGCGATCTGACTGGCACAGTAGATGCAGATAACAGAGGAGCAGGAGGATGAGATGGAGAGGAAGGAGCGGTTGGAGGATGCGTGGAGAGAGTGATGAGGCAAGTGGATGAAATGAGGAGCAAAAAGAGAGTAATGGCAAAGAAGAAAATGAGAGTTTATGGGGAGGATGGCAGGCAGCTGGAAAGGGGAATTAAAAAAAAGGTGGGAGAATAGACATGTGGAAAGGTTGGGCGGGTTAAAGCAAAGAAGCACTGAAAAGAGAGCTGTTGTCTGTCGATATATGAGCTTCAGAAAAACAGCTGACAAGCAGGTGAAAGAAAGTGTGAGAAAAGGAGTGAGCAGAGGGATAAAACGAGACAAACTGAAGTAGAGAGTGACGGATGTGAAAAGAAATAGAGCAGACGTGAGAAAACAGTGATAGAGAATGGGGAGGGAGGGTGCTGAACAACCAATGAAACTGAAAAAAGAACATTTCGGGATAAGAAGAGCATCAAAGGAGAGAGGAGTTTGGGGAGCAGCACCCCCTAAAAAGTGCGAGAGAAGAATAAGGACCAAGGGAATGCGTTTCTCCCACAGCATTCACTCTGTCTCACTTCTTAACATCTGTCAGCCAATGTGACTCGACAGTAAATGCATGCTCTGTTTGTGCGAGTGTGTTTGGTGTTGATGTAGGAACTCTGAGTACCGCGTGCACGTGCAAAACTAAGTGCAGTCGTATCCTCTGGCCTCCATCAGTGTTGTGTGTTAACAAATGGAAACTAATAGAGCGCTTGTTCCAAACTCAGCACCTGGGAGTTCACCGAAACTGTTTAAACTGTTAAAACAGATGTAAACACAGCGGATAAATTGACTTTTTCGAAATCAACTCTGCTGAACTTTGCCACTCAGCTGGACTCAGTTGTAAAAGAGGCTCTCAGATCAAATATGTCTTATAAAGTATCCAACCGTCAAGTTTACACAGACACAGGTGAATACCGACATCGATTCTGACTCAAGGCAAAAGGGCCACCACACAGCTCCCTTAAAGTTAATCCAATCATCTTGATCGCCCACTGGTGGCTGACTAAAGTATAGGCCTTCTCTTTGTTAGTAGATGGGACATGGATTTACTAGATTAAAAAGTCAAAATACACGAAACAATTTTTTTTCTTAAAGATGGTTTCTATCATTTGGGATAGTTTGTATCACACCACTGTATTTTATCCAGTAAGTGTAGTTTTAATTGGGTATTTGATGCTGTAAAATGGGCTGAAACGTCATGATTGACAGCTGAGACTAACTCACGATTGGTCAAGCATGTATATCAGCGGGACCTCGCTAACGTGACTCCATCCCCCGATCATTACATTATGATATTACATATTATGAATTCATTACTGTGCAGACTCTGGATCCAAATCCAGAATGCTTTGGCTTCATTGTTGCACAACCGGAGGGAGGTGAGACACATGGTCCAGATTTATATACACTTTATGATTTACACAAATAAATAACTCTGGTGTATAACGACAAGATGTTGCGTGCAAACGTGCCTTCAGAGGGGATTGTTAAAATCCTCTTAGCTGATCTGTATCAAGATGTGGTCAAAGTATGTACTGTATATAAAACCTGAAGATTGACTTGATGTCCACAGTATTCACTTAATTTACTTTCCAACCTAGACATGTCTGTTCAGGCAGGTTGAGGATAACTTGACCCATGATTGCATTATTACATTGTTCCTCATGAGGCTCGAAAGGCTTCAGTGTATTCATTCATATTGTGTCATTATTTCCTCTTCTCAATTGTTAGAAGTTGCTGCATTTCTCCGTAAAGTTAATACTCTGAGATACATTGAAGGGTATTTTTCAAAAGGATAGAAAAACATAATAATCAGGAAGTTTGGGAGGTAGTTATTAAGGCAGACAACATAATTGCACTGCTACACTCACACCAAACATACTCAGCAAAAAGTCAATAAGTCCTTAGCAATGGGGCAGTTGTGTTCTGCACCTGATAATTCTGCTGCAACCGCTGCATTCACACGGCCCTGCTGCTGTTAAAGCATTTTATGAGCTCAATAGCTCCAAACATTCATCCACATGTACTGCTCCGAGGATGGGTATCCGTGGGAGGGAAAATGTTGTTGTCACATTCTGCAGCGCAGCAGGGAACTTGTTGAGCCTTCGGGGTTGTGTGATGAGGTCTGAGCCTTGAGGCCAAAAGAGATCACACTGTAATAGGATTGCCAAAGAGAAGGCGGTGACTTGATAGGATAAGATAAGATAGATATTTATTGATCCCACACTTGGGAAATTCTGATGAGGCCACTCCCTAGAGTTTTGAGGGGCCCACTCAACACAGCTATAGCACAAAAATGTTAGCTATGAGGTCATTCATTGTGTGCAAAGGAATATTTGTGGATTTTGTTTCATTTCACGGAGACACTTAAAGGCACTTAAAAACAAAAGCAGGAGGTGAAACATGTTTTCTCAACAAAAAGACTCGAGGAATCAAATATTCCAAATGTTGTCAGCACCTGCTGAAACTTTAATAGTACAAGACACTGATATGGAAAAAAATTGTGGCATGCCAGTGGGTTTCTGCTACCGGGGCTAAGTGAGGGTGAGAACATGACAAACGTCAGAAGTGACACTGCAGAAAGATGAGCGCAGGAGCTTCTCTCACCCCAGGAGATCGGTCCCTGCTGAAGGAAAGAGATAAACACTGTGTATTCATGTTGTGTGTTTTATATGTGTGTGTGTGTGTGTGTCTGAGATATAGAGAGACAGAGGGGAGGGGGGGTTTGACAAATCTTCTAGTGCACTGTGAGAGCTATGTCTTTGTTACTTCGACAATGGTGCTCTGACACATATGAAAAAGATTCTTTTTTCCCTCCTGCATCAAACATTTTTATCTTTGCCTCTCCAACTGTCAGCGTTTCTCCCCACATTTCCATCACTTTCTCTGGTTCTCCATTTGGGTGTCTCAGCATTTCTGCTGCCGTCTTGCTACCTCTCCCTCTGTCTCCTCTTGTCTTCATTAGCTTTCCCTTTCCTGTTTTCATTTCATCATTAACTTCTGGTATCTGAGCGGCAAAGGGTAGGGAAGGCAGAGTGAGAGAAGCACTGAATACAAATACAGAGGAGAGAGGGAGGAATGGGGAATAGGGGACATGGATAGGAGCACTGAAGAAGGGAAAAAAAGGGATACGGCATTGTTAGGGTGATATCAGAGGGGGGAATAAATGAGCGAGAAGCCGTAAGAAAAGTTAACAGACAGAAAAAAAGAGCAAAAGAGTGAGAGAGAATGAAAGAAGAGAAGGAAAGAAATGGCAGGAGGATGATGTTAAGAGCTACTGTGAAGCCTGCAGCAGGATAAGTGTTCCCCTGGTGGAGGGAAGGTCAGATACACACTGACAGTCAGACCACTGCTTAACCCTGCACTCTGGCCACACACACTCACTCACACACACACTTCACTTGGGCACAAGCTTGCATACACATATGCACGACTTCAGACACACACACACACACACACACTCACACACACACAGCTGATGTAAGACAGCCAGACTGAGAGCAGGATAGCTGTCTAAACATAAGCATCTGCTCAGCATCACACACAACGCTCAGAGCAAACATGCACACTAACACACTGAACATCTACAGCGTCCAAACAGCCCTTAGAGGGATCAAGGCTGATATTTGATAAACTTTAGCTACCCCAGCTGGGGCTTAGCTAACACACACACTCACACACACTGCGAAAGGAAATTTCACACAGTTTTTCATGAAGTTGCAAAGAGACTGAAACATGAAGTCATGGAGATTTAAAGTAAAGGGCTTCATCAGATGTTTATTATATTGTGACTGTATATATGGTACATGGCCTTTGATGTTTTTTTTCCTACACGCATATTTGCATGAATATCATTGTGTGTGTGTGTGTGTGTGTGTGTGTGTGTGTGTGTGTGTGTGTGTGAGTGTGTGTGTGTGTGTGTGAGAGAGAGCGCGTGAGCGTGATGCAGAGCTAATTGATTGTCCTCGTCAGCCCTGCTGTTCAGACTGCAGCAGCTGTCAACAGGAGCCAACTGCTACTCTAACAAGCCTTACACACACACACACACACACACACACAGACACACACACACACAGATTCGTACTCTCTCACAAGTACGCACACATTATCACATTAGCCCTTAATGTAAAATCAGATGAACAGACTCACTTAAACGTACACACAAAGGCACACATGCACACACAGAGGCAACTCGGAGGATCTATGAAATGCACACGGTGTGACTGGGTCTATGCTGGCATTCTTGACATTTGCCAGTTGGAATGACAGACGTCGAACATATCTGAAGAATCCTTTGACATTTCCTGATACGTGCCGTGTTTAACAAAGGCCCGGCTTTCAGTCAAACCTGAGGCCAGAGTTGTACAAAACAGAAATTCACTTTTCGATCTACAGGAGCAGTGAGCAGAAGGAGTTTGTCTCATGATCCTCGTTTTTGATGTTACAGATACTGTTCATCTGTATAGATTACGACTGTTAGGGATTTATTGGGGCCCATATTGATATGAGGGAGTAAAATATATATTGCAATGATTCCCAAGATGTCGTTATCAAACCCTTGTGAGAAAGACATTTAACTGAGGCTTAATATTTAACAGTTTTGCAGTGGTGTGATGATTAGCACTGTTGCATCGCAGCAAAGAGTTTCCTGGTTTGAATCCCTGTTTGCTGGGGAGTTTTCTGTGTGGAGTTTGCATGTTCTCCCCTTATTTGTGTGGGTTTTCTCGAAGTTACTCCAGCTTCCCCCCACAGTCAAAAGACATTAGGTTAGTGAGGTTGATTAGAGATGATCTAACTGACCATGTGTGTATGGCTGTTGTTTGTCTCTGTACGTTGGTCCTGCGATACCCTGGCAAAATGTCCAGTGCCTATACCCCACCTCTCCCTCAATGTCAGCTGGGATTCCTCCAGTGGTATAGATCAAATATATCGAACTTGAATTAAGAAAACAAACAGTTTTTACATAAAATGTTCACATGAATCCACATCTCTTCTGCATTGTTTATTTTTTTAAATCAACCAATAAATTGGTCAGGCTTGTGTATTAAGGACAGGTAATATTGAAGATAATGCATATTCCAGATAACACTGCATCAAGCCCCATATAGTCTGCACACACACACACACACACACACACACACACACACACACACACACACACACACACACACAGAGAGGATATTGCTGATGAAGTGTCGGCGAATACACTCCATCACAGTGTAGGAGGTTACTTCAGGACTGGCCCCTCTCATCCCTCATTCTTTGCTTCTCCCAAACCTGCCCCTCCCTCAAAGCCTCCTCACAATCTGTTCTTACAACCTGAGTTCGCTCACTCACCCCCACCTGCTCCTCTGTCTTTACTTTGCCGCCTTCTCCAACTCATGGATTTCTGTCCTATCTATCGCCTCCCTCCCTTTTTTGTCTTTCCCTTTCCTCCTCTCATGTTTATGAGAACTTGTTTTTCATCCTCCTTGATTAGCGAGATGAAGGGTTCTGTCAGACGCTGTCCTTTGACTCCTCCTCCTTACTTAGGTCTATGTATCACCAGAGTTGTGCATGTGTATGACACAACATGTGTGTGAGACTTCGTGCATCCTTTAGAGAAAGAGTTTCTAAATGTTGCTGTGGTCCTGAATATTCTGTCTTTTCCTTTTGATGCAATTTTACTTTGTATATTGTATATTGTGCATCTGTATGTGTAATCAGCACATATGTTAATAAGAATAATAATAAGGATAAAAACATTATGCAAGATAGTTGTATTACCTCTGCCAAGGAGCAGATTTCCAGAAAACGTGGTAGAGAGGATGGGATGGGACATGGGCCAAGAGAGACTGTAGTATATCTGGACAAATGCATTATAACCATGGTTTGTTTTATTACTGACATTGCAAGGTTTTTGTGTTTGTTTTACATTGTCACTGATTTTCTAAGGAATAATTCATGGATCTACATGAAAAAAAAGTAAGCACTTACGGGACTGATCCAAATAAAAATCATTATCTATATTTAGATATAAATAGTAGATAGTGGATATTCTACTCTACATAAGTGAAGTTACTGATTAAAATAGGAACAATTGCAGCTGGTGTTGCTTTAAAATATAAAAATGAACATACTTTATTGTGCAATGATGATACATTTGATGTCAATCTCTTGCACTGAGAGTGTTATGCCATCTTAACACAGGTAGGCTTTCTTCAACCTATGTGGCTCTCTTTCCCTCTCTCCCATTGTTTCTGGGTTTGTTAACATCCATGCATGTGTGCAAAGGTTTCTGTCCATCACTTTAGTTGTCTCAGTGTGTGCATGGGCCCATGAATATCCATATTTCAGTGTCCAAGCACCCATTCACCGGCATGCGCACGTGTGTGTGTGTGTGTGCAGCCACTGTGTTTGTGTGTTGTGGCTGCCAGAGCCGCTCAGGCACAATGTCTCCACTGACCTGTCCTCAGTGCTGACTCAGTGAATGTTGGTCCGCTCTGCATTATTCATCAAGCTTAGCCAAGGTGTTAAACAGGAGCACATCACAGCAGAGAAGGGAGCATGCTAAGTAGACTGGCGCAAGGCAAGGAGAATGTGGGGTTGTTAGCTTAGTGTGATACACAGATTAGCTTGTAGAAACAAGACCAAAGCTGTGTCTCATTCCCAATCACACACATTTCAAAAAGGATTTGAGGACGTGGTGTGTTGACACTGACAAAGATGATTAACATCTTAAATATGTTTGATGTTTGAGTGTTGAAGAACATTCATAGTTCAACTACATTTATGCTCCAGTTAAATGATGAACCATAAAAATACCTCTGACAAGGGGCATGTCCTGTCTGAGCTATAGCTTTTGTTTGTGCTGTTGTTTTCTACTACAGGTAATAATAACACAAATAAATTTCACCTTTTCTGAAGTTTTACAAAACATGACATCCCTGTGATATACCTGAGTAATTAAGCACTCGTATAAATCAATATGCTGAAAAGGTTTAAAGCATAGACTCTATATAAAGATGCACAACATGTCACCAGGTCCTCCATAAAACCAAAATATCCCAGTTAAGAACACTGCCATCTTCCACAGTAGCGTTCGGAGGATGGAGCCACGATCTCCAGATCTTGCTGATACTTGCTCTAGACCTGACTTTTTATTTTGGTCTAAGCCAAAGGCAACAAAAACGCTTTGGCTTCACTTTTGGAGAGCCATCATGTCGTCCAGCTTTATATACAGTCAATGGTTTAAAGGTTCAGTGTTCAGGCACTAGTGTCATCTAGTGGTGAGGGTGAAAATTGCAAGCCACTAGAAACAGGTGAAACAGGCTGACGATTCTTACTTCAGGTGATTATAAAACTAGTTCAAAAATAATTATCAATGTTATATCCAATTTCTGCCAATATACCCCTCGCCCCCACCCCTAAATCCTACACAGCAATAATGACTATAAAAAATCATCACTATCTGTTCAACTTTTTAACTATGAATTTTCCACCCCAGTTGGCAGAGCACAGCTCATCCCTCTTCTTTGTGCCCATTAGCCAAATGTGTCCTCATCAACAAGTGTTGAGTCATAGATGCCTGAGAGGCAATCACAAAAAACAAGTGGATGCTAATGCTAATCAAAGGCCCAAAAGGACCATTGAGAGTTGTTGGCAAAGATCGAAGGACATGCTAAACAGCTCTGAAACAAAGAACAAATGTGTAATGCCTTCTGAGTCAGAGCATTCCATTGATGTCTCTTCTTTATTTTTCTCTTTATAAATAGAATGCACAGCTAATTTGCACAAACAAAGTGACACTAACACAAACATGCACATAACGTCACAGATTCACACAAATGAGTGTAACTCAGGCATGCTCTGTAAAGCCGCCTATGCACTGCTTAATGTGTTGAGGTTTACTCTGAGTTTGTTCTGGCTGTCTCTTCCTCTCACCTCTGTCTTTCTCTACCTCACTCGCTCAGTCACTGCCTCTTCAATCTTCCTCCCTTGTCCATCCCAGAGTCCTTGATCTCTGCTCTGTCTCATTCCTGATTCTCAACCTCTCTTCACGTCCATTTTGTCCTTCATGCACTATTTTGTTTGTCTGTCTGACTTTCTTCCTGATCCCCCTCTAACTTTCTGTCTCCGTGAGGATGTCCACCCTGGCTTGTGTGTATTGTTTTTTTTCTTGTGAAGAGACTGAATGAGCTCAGTAAACAGTAGTTCTGACATGTCTGTGAATGTTTGTCTAACCTCCTCTGTCCGTGTCACAGCACATGCCTTCATGTTGGCTTCAAAGGGGCACACGCATTCACCTTCACTACTGACCTCACACAAAATCATTAAACTCAGACATGTGCTTACAGAGCATACACACGTGTCCTTTCTCAACCTCTTACACACTGAAAATGTCCCCCCACACACATTAAGAGTGTAATCCCCCCTATGAGTGCAGAATGGAAAGAGCCCAAAACCCTATAATGTTTTGGGGATGGTACTAAAACTGTTATGGGAACAGGTACGTTGTCATGGTGAACCTTTATCATACCGACGCACCATGGCAACAGCTGTAGCCCTAGGAATTGTTTTGGGGTCGTTCATCCTTTTCTCATGAACATTATAACTTAGGAACTCCTTCAAAGAATGTCATCAAATTTGGCAGAAACATTCACTTTGACTTATGGATGTATTGATTAGAGAATTGGGTTGTCTGGCGGAACTGTCAGGTAGTTCTAGATGTCACTGTCCTGAAGATGAGGGGTGAAGGAAAGAGATGAGACGATGGATGAGCTGTGAATTTACAAGAAAGAATAGAGCAATATGCAAAATGTATAGAGAGTTTTTTATCTTGCTTGTGAGTCTCTTGTATGTGGGACGTTAAATGTGTGAAGCTGTTTGTGGAGGATTTTAGTCAGTGTGAGTCATCAGTATCCACACGGTCAGACACCAATAGTTCCAAGAAGCCTTGAAATAGAAAGTTCTATATGATGTTGTTACCAGGCAACCATGATGTTTCTAAGCGGATGTTTCAAATTCAAGTCTTACACAGGTTAATTTATTACACTGTTCCAGTTGATGATAGGAAGAGGATAGATAAAAGATATAGATAAATATAATTATAAGTCAAGCTATCACTGCTAAGCATGTGATACAGAGTTGAGCACGTCGTAGCCCTATGTGGTCGACCAGGTTTTTAAACAAGCACACATAGCAATGACTTTGTAGCATTAGCAATTGAAACATTCAACACTCAATAGGGTTGTGCATGTTTTATGCCACTCAGAATATGGACGCTAGCTGGCCAAGCTTACATCATTAGCACTACTTTCCACAAGATGCTTATTTCTGGTCATGTTGTACCAACACCTGCTGAATCATTGGCAGCTCCATCACAGCTCAGAGTTGTGTTCGTTCCACACTCTGAAAAGAAATGGTATCTGACTGATGTTACCTCCCTCTACCCCATGGGTTCATTTGTGGTGATGGCAATTTACCAGACTAATATAACTTCTAATAACGTGGCCTTATGTAAAGTCAGTTTTGCACAGTTTAAATCACAAAATAGAGACAAATAAATGTGATTCTGGTTTTACTTCTGTGTTGCATGGCTCACTGCTCATGTGCATGAGTGCATCCTCTTCTTGATGTTATCCCATGACACTCTGACCACAGCTCTGTGGCCATCATGCAAATGCAGCAGCTATGTTGTGTCCAACTGAAGGGACATAATGCATGTAGTATGTCTTTTCCTATAATTATATATACAGATATGGGCCTGCTGTTCTCTATAATTCATGAATATGTTCAACCCAGCTGCCTACATATGCAATTCTCAGATGAATGCCTATGTGGCCTGCCTAATGCACTGGACACTCCCACGCGCCCTTTCTTTAAAACATGCACTTTCCTTCTTGATCATCATTTTGTTAGTTAGACTGGAGAATTACTGAAAGGTCCCTCCTGTCTCTCAGTCCTTTCTATATTCGGCCTTCATCTCCATGCCAACGCTTCACTCCAGCATCCCAATTCCCCACACTTTGACACAGAAACTGCAAAATAACATGCAGTCTCTACATGTATATAAACGAAAGTGATAGAACTTGATTGGTTTAAGCAGCAAATGTGGGTCTGACAAAAAAGTAAGATTTGATCAGAGAGAGGGAGAGAGACAGACAGTTGTGAAGTACTGTTTTTTATCGTGGGTTTGCAATTTGTGTCTAAGCATTTAAAATGTTGAAATGTGAAATTATATATCAGGTGTTAATAAATGTAAACGAAAAGTCTAAATTAGAGCTTTCTGTGATGATCAGAAAAAGAGGGAAGCAGAGGTAGAGAAGATGGTGCAGGATGGAGTGAAGACGAAGGGAGGAGAGATGCAGGGTGAGAGCCGATGCTGACCAAAGCTGACACCCCTCGGCATGCAGCGTTCATCCCCAGGGTGTGTGTGTGTGTGTGTGTGTGTGTGTGTGTGTGTGTGTGTGTGTGTGTGTGTGTGTGTGTGTGTGTGTGTGTGTGTGTGTGTGTCTTTTTCATGCATCTATGGTTGTTTGAGCGTGACTGGGGAACGAGGGAGCATATTTAAAGATGATTTGTCATGAGAGAGTGGCAAAACATTGGAGCCAGCACAGGCTTTGATACGCAGCACAGCGACACAAACGCACATGCACGCACATAGACATGCACACAGACCTTGAGCTAACATTTAGCCAGATGGAAAAGGCTTTGGTTATTTCTCATGGGTGGAAAATACTCTAAGGGTGTTAGTACAGCTTCCCGCATCAACAACCAACACACACACATTTATAGATGCACACAAACACAGATCGATATATACAGTAAAGGCGTACAGATGTGCACATACAAACCCAGTTTTACATATAAGCAACGCACAAACACACACATGCTCACGCAGTGTTTAGCAGTGTTTTACAATGTGTTGCCAACAACAGATGAATAAACAATTCAGCAGACAACTGGGAATGGCAGCAAATGGGTCTGTAATAATAATAATTATAGTCATAGTAATAATGATGGTGATAATAATAATGGCAGAGGAAAATGGTTTTATAACCTGCCGTCTGTTTTTTAAATCCAATATGTGTCTAGATTATTGGTAGAGCTACTGCCACATTCATTCAAAGCCTATTTATAAAACTGCCATTTAAAGTCAACCCACATTTACCAGATTACCGTAGTTTAGCTGTTAACTGTCTCACAGTATATCAATCTAATGCAAGCTATCCAGCGCTGCATACAAATGGCACGTTGTGTTTGTACGGAAAATATGAAGCTGTAGCAAACAGCCGGTTAGCTAATCCAAGTGTAAAGACTCAAAACAGGGGGAAGCGTCTACCCTGTTTCTGTCAGAAAATAACAAAATCCCCACACTGAAACCGTCGTAAGACATCTGGAAAATGATTGTTCTGCATCTTCTACGAGGATGGCATCTCTTTTCTGTCCTTGCTTGCTGAATTTTACTGAATTTTCCAGACACACATTCACACATATGCTCATTTAGACATTTTACTTGCTTGGAGGATAAGTTTCAGAAAATGTGTGGAGCAACTGACCCGGACATTTGCGTTCTCAGATACAGTCTAATTTTATAAGAAGATCAAATCCCAATCCAGAACAGTTTAAAAACAACTACCTACGTCTGCATAGAAACTGATAAATGCCACCAAGAACAAGAACAGCAGCAGCATCACTTTCCTCTGGGGAGTTTTTCTCAGCTGAAAGTGAATGTGTTATGTGTGGCCTGTTAGCTGGTGCAGGGGCGGACGAGAATTCATTTTAAAAAGATGAAAGTCGTACAGGGGATGTCAGACAGGGGATGTCAGATGGGGAAATGGGATAGCCTTGTTATAGGTAATGTCCTGTGGGAGAGTGTCCCCGAGGGAGAATGTATCATATGCAAACTGTCACTCAAGAAAAACAGGGTTGGGTTTGGTTTGAACAGAAAGTGACTTGGAATAAAAAGTGTTGATTTAAGCGAGTGTTTGCACACGTGGGATATCAGCTAAATCAATTTAATCAAGAGAGAGCTATAAAGTTAAATATCTCGCCCTCATCATCACTTACTTCTTTTGCTGCAACTTCAGTACTTTCTCAACTCACACTACTTTTTCGTGTCTGTGATGCACACCGGTTGCTGGGTGACTTATGTGTGATTGGCACTCGGATCAGAAATAGATCTCCATAGAGAACATCACACCCTGGCACTGGAGGTGGGAGCCAAGTTTAATTAGTGAGAATTTACCCACATACATCCTGGCAGACACACTTTGATATACCGTCTAACACACACACACACACACACACACACACACACACACACACACACACACACACACACACACACACACACACACACACACACACACATAACCGAGTCAAGCTGCATCTTTGTGACGGTTATTTAAGTGTCTCATCATTAGTCTCAAAGCCTAATTGCCAGTGTCAGACATTGCGTGTACCATTGTGTATTTAAGTGTGTGTGAGTATTTAAACCTCGAGGTGTGAGTCAGATTGACAGTGATATTATCTGCACTACTGCCATCATCCTATTTCCTGAGGTTGCACAACGTTGATTCTCTGCCAAGTTTGGAAGATGTAAGTGTTGTGTGACTGCAGGTCCCATAAAAGACCCTATAAATGAACACTAATAATTTTGTAGATGTGATGAACACCTGCAACTTTATATATATATCTATATATCTATATCTATCTCTATATATCTATATATATAGATATATAGAGATAGATATAGATACAGATATAGTTGCAGCTATGTAATGAAACATCTTAAAAACACCCAATTTAGCCACAAAAAATATAACAATTATGACAACCAATCAAGAATTAATCATTTTCCAAAACTGAGAGTGGTTCAATAGTCTTAAAGAGAGAAGTAAAGGAGAACGGGCCTGTGAAAGAGACAAATTAAACTGAGACTTTATTTGCTGACATATTTGGAGTTACTGGAAATAACATGCCCACTAATAAGAGCACTAATAGCAGCCTCCCTGCTGTGAAACGACTTGGACGGTGGCGATGCCATTTGTTATATTGGCTCTCACACACTCCAACATTTTGAGTTTGACTACGAGAATTTAGGTTGGGGGACTATTCAACTGCAAAGTTGAAGCAACTTACTTTCACATTAGATAAACACGTGTTTTCCTAAAGCATTTAGTCTCCAGATTTTAGGGATCCATAATATATTAGACACATTGAAATTACTTATAAATAAAGTCACTGTATTCAATATGTCTTTGTAGTCAGTCTCTCTTTCATTCTGCCTCCATCTGTCTCCAGAGCTGAAAGATCCATATCTTACACTATTTGATAAAAAAATGTATTAACAAATGTATTATTTTTAATGGATGCTGCTATCATTAATAACAACAATACATATATTAGTGTCACTCTTCTTATTTTAAATATAACAACCAGTCTGATGGAGCTTAAGTATTACACGGTTACACAACTGTTACATCCCTCTCTTTCTCACTTCTCTCCCCTCCGTCCCACCCACCGCTCCTCTCTTTCCCATTTTTCTCCCCTCGCCCAACCACATTAGTCAATACCGGGTCTGTATGGAAGTATGAGTAGCTTTTTGAATGAAATATGACTGACACTGCCAATCAAGTACTTCACACTTTCTAGGTTGTTTTTTAAAATTGTTAATTTGTCTGTTTGTTACAGATAATATTCTGCTATACAGTCTTAAAAACAGTGCACATATATATCAAGTCTGCAAGTCTATTTAAAGAGCCATTCAAGCCAAAAAGCAGCATAGTTACTGTTTCTTCCCAACTCTTAAGTGCTGCAGTCTAGAGCTAGATAAAGAAAATGTGTTATTGTCTTAGCATTTATGGACATCACTGCATATCACTGTGCCAACAACGTATGTGCTGGGTCTATGAGGATCCCGCTCTGCCCTGTCTCCATTTCAACCCTTTCCCCCGAAGCCGTAGACTTACATGCATTTGCAAAGCAAGCTAATGAAAGTAGCTGCCAATTTCCAGTGCTGTCAATTCTCTAGACTGGATCTTTAACAGAGAGCCCATTTTCTAATCATTGACTCATTTGCATGAATTTGCAATGGAGTCACTGACATCACTGCATGATTTATAGTAAGGTCAATGGTGTGAGTGACGAGCAGTATCCAAAAGAGACGGGTGGTACTTGAGCATATTTGCATATTTTCTCATTTCCAAGTCTTCCTCCCTCTTAATGCTTTCTGTCTCTCACACACTCTTTCCCCACAGAAACACACTCGCTTGTGTGCTTGGATGTGCACATAAATGCTAATTCATGTTAGAATATATGCACATTCCTATTAGACCTACACACTATACTCAAATATGCATACATGCACACACACACACGCACCTAACATACTGTAGGTTTAGCCAATCAACAACCAGATCAATAGCTTTTTGAAAAGATTTAGCAATAACAATTTGCCAGAACAGACAAATGAAAGATGTTGGGGTTGGTCTCTTTTCCAGCTGGATAGATGAGCTGGTCCACCATTTGGTAAAATCACTGGAAGATGTTATTTCAGTCTGTTAACATCTCTTTCTGCTGATTAACTCATTTAATGCAACAAATGTCACAACGGGTCAAACAAACAGAATCTGGCTGTTGCTGCTTTGCTGCAGCTACAAGTTTCCTTTACCAGTGTACAAGTTGATATTACAGTGTAAGACTTTTCTAGTAGTCAAGCCAACCCCACCAACCACCAACCAAGCGCCATCATTTAGTTATTTTAATGATCTCCACATTGATTTGAGACTCATTCAGCTGTGAGCTTGTGAGCTGCACCTAAGCCTCAAAGTGGAATGATTACCATCTTTCCTTTATCTGCACTGAGGCGTGTTTCTCTCCGTCGGTCAACAAGCTCCTCTGCTCTTTTCTATTCACTCACACACAGAACTGATCTTTACAACAACCTGCTGAATTTCTTTCTGTTATATGTTCCTGGACACGCGGAGTGACGCTTCTTCTGTGATAATGAAGGTGAAAGGAACACCGCATTGAGTGATAATCTTCACTCCTGTGTCTGCTCATCTCTGTCGCTCTTCAAACACAAATAAAATCCACTTTAATCCGAGGTCCTAGCTGTGCGTGTCTCATGTTGTGTGTGGCAGGGGAACTGCTTGTGCACAAAATGTTGGACTGGAGTCAAACAAACACAAAGTAATGGAAAGGTCCTAATAAGTTTTCATTAGGGTTGGTGTTTATTGTTTAAGTGCAGGCCAGCGGGGAAGTGGGGAAGGAGGATACTCCAGCAAGATACTCCAGCACAGTACAAGGTAACTGGGCCTAGTGTATGTCTGCCCTAATTCTGAATCAGAAGAGGTTATAATTTTGTATAAACCCTGCAACTGACACTGATGAATATTAGGAAACAAGTTGGGGAAAGTTGCCTCTATTCAACCAGTTCAGAGGTCAGGGTGAGCTGCAGAGCATCAGTCCAGTAAAAAGCTGGATGGAGTTTATTACCTTCATCACACTTGAGCAGGTTGAATGCTGAAACAATGAGTCTGAATCCAGGTTGCTGGTCAAAAACAATCTGTAAACTTCTAGGCTTGCTGCTCTTTTCTGATGATAAAGAGTTTTCTACCACAACTAAAGTAAAACTGTAAATATCCTACAAACTTCCCAAACACAATGATATTGTGTGACCTTTGAGTGGGTAGAAGCTGATCAGCTCACCCAGTAAATTCTCCAGAAACAGGCTGCGTTATTGTGGAGAAACCCAACAGAGTTCAAAGAGAACAAAACCACATTAATTAAAAATACGAAGAAATGATAATGATATACACGTACACACACACAAACTAGTTCCCTTATGCATTATATGCTGATAGACACAAACACACACACACACACACACACACAGAGCACTGTTCCCCAGGCACCTCAGTGGGTGAGAGTTCCTGACACATAAGCACTTTTATGACTGAATGGACCTACACAGTCAGGCTTCTGATCAGCAGAGTGGAAGAATCCCATTACAAACTGTGCCCTGTTACACACACAAACACCCACCCACACACACTCACAGATGCACACGCACATTTATTCACATACGCATAAATGCTCATATCTGAAAGTACACACTCTTTCTCTCGCTCTCGCTCTCTCTCTCACACACACACACACACACTCTGAGGTACAGTGTTAATTGCTGAGGCCAGAATTAGCAGGAGGTG
The DNA here is from genome assembly GCF_009819705.1 of Hippoglossus hippoglossus. Taxonomy (NCBI): domain Eukaryota; kingdom Metazoa; phylum Chordata; class Actinopteri; order Pleuronectiformes; family Pleuronectidae; genus Hippoglossus; species Hippoglossus hippoglossus. Next base: position 16,928,379 of record NC_047163.1, on the reverse strand, counting down.
AGGCTGCCAAAGAGTGCTGAATGACCGATGAGACAGAATTACTGACTGAGGCAGAGAGGAGGAATCTGAAGAGAGGAAGAGATGGGATGAGATAGCAGGAGGAATTAAGGGAAGTTTGCAGTAAAGGGGTGGAGGAGAAGGCCAAAGCTTCATCATCATCTCCCTTGGGTGCAGGTTGCGGTGCCTTGATTATGCATTCAGCTCTCTCGCAAAAAAAAAAACACTAACCAGTCAGAAAAATAGCCCAGTCAGCCTACTTCAGCACACAGCCTGACCTTAGAGTGTGTGTGTGTGTGTGTGTGTGTGTGTGTGTGTGTAGGTGTGTGTTTCTTTCTATGGTTGTTTATGTTCCATGGTCATTTTTAGCCGGTCCTCAGAGCTTCAGAGGTCTTTTTGAGGGTTAAGACTCTTTAGGTACAGGTTAGAGTTGGGTTTGAGGCTAGGGTTAATGTTAGGGTTAAGCTTGACAGATTGGTCATTGCGAGCGGCAACATAACACCCCTCCCTTTCAACTGGCCCTTGAGGCACAAGACTCGGTACAGTCTTCTGCCAGTGTCGCTGCTGGAAAAGGGCGAAGAAGAGGAAACACAAATGTTTTGCAGTTGGCTTATTTCCTCCAAACACTTTGCGCTTGTGCCGTTTCTTTACTGTAGCAAACTGGTCAAAGAGTGTGGCTTCCATTTTTCCTGCAATGCATCTTCTTTACCTACAGTCCGTAATTTCCCTCCAGGAGCCATCAGATATTGGCTATGCTCCCTCATCGTGTGACATAAATAAGGAAGCATAGAAATAACTGTAGATGGCAAGTGACATCATGTGCAAACACAGGAACAGTGAGTGAAGTCTAGGCTTCAAAGATTAAGATGAGGGGTTAGGGAATGGAATATGTCAGTTATTGTCCTCATAAGTATAAAAAGATGTGTGTGTGTGTGTGTGTGTGTTTGCGCATCTGTGTAACAAATTCTCTAACGTTTTATTGTGCAATATTAAAAGTGGATTTATGATTGAGTTAATTAGTTGTTTATTGGTATTTACTGATTAGCTATTACTTTAAACACTTTGGAAAGTACAGTTATAGTTTATAAAACCAGTTGGTAAAGCAATAAAAGTAAAAACCCAAACCCATGGTAGCCAAAATGTATAAATATATCCAACAACAGGTTGTAGCCCAGACTGACAGTGGTCATGTCACTTAAAGGGCAACTATTGTTCTCTATAGCTGCTATAAAACTAGGTGTGACTCCTGGTCACCGGAGAGTGATTCTAAAATGTTTTTAATGTTCAGTGAAAATTTCCTTTTAGTCCATGGCCTCCTTTCCCCCCTGTGCTGCCCATGTTCATGAACTTCAGAGAATGGATCGGAATATTTTCGTTGCCCGCTTGACCTTTTCTCTAGAACCACTGTCAGGCCAAATATTCCGCTTGTACAGAAATATCTCAATCTAATGGATATGAAAAAGGGCTGACACATGAACATATCCACAGATGTTCAAGAGATCCACAACAAAGCTGTCTTAAAAACTGGACTTCTCACCTCTATAGAGTCATTTTAGTTGACCCATATGAATAGTACTCTTTTCTCTACCCTGTACTTCAGATGTTTTCTTTTCACAATAACAAACAGTGCAAACCACAAAAGTAACGAAGAAACACCAATAAATCAGCAAGACTGATGCATTGGCCGATATTGTTTTACTGCTGATTTATCTGTATCGATGTGCGTAGCCGATAATGACAAATAAGAGCAGTATAGAAACATCAGATTTGCTTTGAGGTCATTTAGTGTTCCAATTAGAAAGCACCAACATGTATTTAAATGTAAAATGTTCCACTTCATAGGTACAAATCTATGGGATACATATAAATAATGTTTGTTTATGTTACGTATTAATATATATATATATATATATATACAGTATATAGAGAAGGATATAGACAATGTATAATTTATGCTTTTTTTTTTTTATCCAAAATATCTGTCCCAAAGTAAACTGACTCAAAATCCATTATCAGTCGGGTTAAAACAAAAATAATCAGACATTTCATGAAATAACCATATTCACTGTGTTGCCAAGAGATAGATGAGAAGATTCATGCCAATGTTTATCTGTTACATTTTAAGCTGCAGCCAGCAGGCAGTAAGCTTAGCATAAAAACTGGAAACAGTGGTAAACAGAATCTCTGGCTCTGTAAAAAAAAAAAAAGAATCCTCCTACCAGCACTAACACTCACTAATTACCATGCTATATCTTGTTTTTGTCAGTCCACACAAACATAGCAGTGTAAAAGCTTAAAACTGAAATTGGACTTTGTTACCTTTGCTGTTTGTAAGAAATTTCCAAAAAGCCAAAGGCTTCTTAAGGGTTGGATCTGAGGTCAATCTCTGCTGACGTCATGTCGTCGTTAGACAGAAATGTCACATTTACATTTGTATTGTTTTTGTGCCAAAATGCATAAAGGTCTATGGGCTCTATTTTAACAACCTGCACATGGTCTAAAGCAGATGGTGCAAGTGTATTTAAGGCTTTTGCTAGTTTAATAGTGAAGGTGCACATGGTTTTGAAAGGCTTGTAGGTTTTTCCCTAAATTAATTATGGGGTGTGTTTTGGGTGTAACGTGCGATAAACCAATCAGAGTGTCAACTCCAATTCCGTTTAATGTGTTCTTGCACCTTGGTGGATAATGGCTGATCTGTCAGGCTTCATAGATGAGTTGACAATCTCTGTGTAAACATACAAATCTGAGTGTAAAGATCTTGTAGCATTGACTTTAAATGGGCCAACAAGGCCCCTGACCACACCTCAGTTTAAGACCAACATGACTATGGGCACTCAGATTGGGGCACTTGCATCGCGCTCGCCATTGCTTTGACGGTATGTAAGATAGGGCCCAATGTGTTGTTGTAGCGTGTAGATTTACATTTTGTGTGCGTGTGTGTGAACAAGCTGCTTTGCTTGTTTTTAATTTATAACTGGACTAACTAACTGATTAGTTGTAACCACTAACACACAGCAATCGCCTCACCACAGACTTGTACCGCAAAGAGGAAAACATCACAGTAACACCAGTGGGTGGAGCCATCCACAGCCCACGCTACCCTAACGCTTATCCCCGCAACCTGCTGTTGTCATGGAAACTGCTGTCACCGCCAGGGAGCCGCATTCACCTGGAGTTTGACGGACACTTCGGCCTGGAGGAGGCTGAGAATGGAGTGTGCAGGTAAAACATGAGATGCAGAGAAACAGATAAGCAGGCAGACAGAAAGCAGAGCAATGGAGTTCAGAAGGCAGAATTAGAGAAGGAAAATGACCAAAAGGAGGAAAGGGATAGAGGTAAAAGAATAGGAGAAATCAGATGAAGTCACATGAAAGTAGCAGTGAGTGAGAGAATAAATGATGGAGTGGTTGATTTAACATTATCAAAGAGGGGATGAAAAGTTTAGTGAGTAAACTCTCCAGTTGAGCAGTACAATATGTGAAAACGATTTGATAATGACTTCACAGTATCACATCAACAGTAAACTGTGATGGAAAGTATGTGCGAGAAAATAATCTGCAAAGGTGCATGGGGGTAGAATCACTACAAGAGATGGATAGTTGAAGTCTGCTTTCTTGGCAAGAAGTAGAAGAAGTTTGTCCTTGAGGGTTTGGGATGGGGTGGGGTGGGGGGGGTGGGGGTAGACTTTTAATCCCCATATGCAACTCCGCTGTCTTTGTAAGCACTTTTCTGAAAAGACAAGGGGGAGCAGCAGGGGCGGAAGAGGGGGAGGAGAGAGTAGAAAAGGTAGAAAGGAGCTTTGCCTGCTTTTTCAGATCTTCTATGTCACATTGACTACATTGTGTGTATTTCTGTGTGTGTGTTTGATAGTTGTACTAACTGAGTGGGCTGTTGAATGCTAGAAATGCATATTATATGTTTTTTGCATAATTACGTTGTGCAAAAACTTTGTATACCTTGCCCGACATGAAGATCTTGTTGTCAGGTACTTTGGCAGGATGGCCAGGTGGTTTGAGGAGACATCAAAAAGTTCTGATGACAAGCGCTGAAGTGTCTGATTCCCCGAAACTAATCTAGGCTGTGCTAATGAGAACAGAAATGCACACCAAAGCCATTTTCAGAAATGAACGGAAATTGTCAGGGAAACTGGGTCCGAACATTTTCCGGAGTTTACCTTTCACATATGAAGAATGTCCTGAACATTCAGGTGAGAGGCGGCGTCATATAGGACTTATCGTATGAATTCTGCTGTGGAAATGCGTGGATGACACATCTTTGTCACTGAACGATATTTGTATTCTACCAGTCTTCGTCATCAACACTTTTTGCTGCTGAATCCTCGGACTCACTCAGATATTTTTCCATGGGGGTGGCAGGAAAAATTTGGGAAAATGTCACTGCGTTCTCCAAAACAGCCCCTTTGGAAAAATTTAGGACAATGTCTGGACTTCAGTGCATGTCGGAAAGCAGCTTATGTCATTCAAGCTAAATCACTTTTTAGTACTTTTATTACTTCTTATTTAAAAAAAAAATCTTAGTATTCATATTGTCTTTGTTTCACTCCAGGTATGACTTTGTTGAAGTGGAGGACCAATCAGAGACAAGCACTATAATTTGGGGTCGCTGGTGTGGGCAGAAAACTCCGCCTTGCCTCAACTCCAAAACCAACATGCTCAGAGTCACCTTCAAGTCTGATGATTACTTTGTTGCAAAGCCGGGATTCAAAGTCTACTACTCCCTGCTGGTGAGAGACCAACACACACACACACACACACACACACACACACACACACACACACACAGACACACACACACACACACACACACACACACACACACACACACACACACACACACACTCAAGAACACACAAAGACACACAGACACACACACAGACACACACACAGCTGACGATGAATCACGAGCTGCTATGTGGGACACGGCTTAAAGTTTTTTTGTCACATCGGGTTCAGCCCGAGTACCACTGCATTGCTCTAGGTGAAATGCTTATTTCACTCTATTACCCCCACTTGACAATAAAAGAGAGAAATGGTATGATGAGGAGATAAATAGAGAGGAAGGGAGCGAGGGAGGATCTAGTAACATGGTCGGTAAAATGCCAACACGTATAAGCCAACTGTTCTTTTCACACACGTCCACTCGACAGTAGAGGAGAGATGGAAGGATAGGGGGAAGGGGTGGTGGGGGGGAGATGGGGGGGGTGAGAAAGTGTTCTCCTAAAGGCTGTCAAATGAAGGGATAAGGAGATTAGCTTTGTCAATCTGTCAGGAAGAGGAAAGAAGGAAATAGGGGGAGTCTGATTTGAAGATGTTCTCGCGCCCTATAATACAGGGGAAAGGGGAAGAGGGACAGCAGTAGAGAGAAAGAGGCATTTAAAGATGTTCCTTGACTTCCTCTTTTATGTGTAGAGGAGAGAAAGAGGAGAAGAGACAAAGCATCGCTGACGAGCTTGAGCCAGTGGCATCGCTTATCATCTGATAAAAATCCCTGGTATGAGCACAGATGGAGTAAAGGGCAAGGCAAAGAGAGAAAGCAAGACAGACAGAGATAGTGTTTTTTTTCATACAGTCACTGGGCTTGTATGAGATTTTTAAAGATAAAGCTGTTGTTGTTCTTTTTGTTTCTTGTCAGCAAATCCTATGAAGACCAAGACCCACCAGTAATTAGTAATTTTGTTCTAACTTTCTTTCTGATTTGACAGAATAAACAATGGAGAACAGATGTTTAATAATGTCATCTAAGGAATCATTGACTTACTACTTATACTTGTCTGGGCCACTGAGAAACACTGAGAGCACAAGAGACTAAACGGACAAATCACAGTCCAGTCTGCATAGCCACAACCTGTAGTTAGACGACTAAGGAGGTGCAAGTCCGGCTACAGCTTTGGCTACTGTGTCGAGTGCACAGCTATATGCCCAACCTGTATACAGCATCAATTCAATGCAGAAGAACATTGGCCATCACTTTGCTAGTTTTCTTTTAGCCGTCAGCCTTCGATCTCTTGTGAGAACAACTCTCACAGACGACTCAGCTGCCAGCGGCCTTTTGATCTGACATGGAAACCAGATCAAATTCTTACTGGTTTGTGAGTCATCTTATTTTGGGGGAGCTAGAGGAAAGGTGTTAGTTTGTGACATCAGTTTTCACAGCTTCAATTTGACACCTTTTATTAAAATGTTTATTTAAAAAAAACAGAAAACTCAATTGGGATCCATTTTTATGCGTTGATACCTTTAATTAGCTCAACCACAGGTTCACAATGTTCCAACACCATCGACTAATAACTAAATAAATGCAATCGGCAGTTTGTGTGAAGCGTGACAGGGATGAGGAGACACTCACATACACACACACACACACACACACACACACACACACACACACACACACACACACACACACACACACACACACACACAGGAGAGAAGTTCTTCCCGCTGATTATGTCGCAGCGCAGTGTTTGAATTTCTTTGTTGCAGAAGAAGCGATGCCCCATTTGTACATGGACGTAAATAACAATTCAGCAGGTTTTTGTAAAGATCAGTTCTACGTGTGAGTGATTAGAAAACATCAGAGGAGCAGAGTCGCTTATTGAGGCAACACTGAGTAATGCGCCCAGTGATGCGCTCCATGGGGGGGGGGGGGTTATAAAATATGAAATAATCGATCATTAATCGTAATCAAGGTAAAAGTTGGAAGTCAGTCTTACTCAGGATTTGAGTCTTGACTAAATGTACCTACTTTTCACCACTGCAAAAAACACACACAACTGCTTTATCTCTCTTCCTCAGACACTCGTTCTGTTTTTCTCTGTCTCCGCACCCTCCTCACCCTTTGTATTATTTCTTGTGGTCAAATAATCCCTTTTCTGTTCATTTGAAGCAGAATCCAATGCTTAGGGTTATCCCATTTCATCAGTTTTTACCCATTTTTCAACCAGCCCCTGCATTTCTCTTTCTATCTTATTCACACAAACACTCACACACAGAGCTTCCCTTCAGCTAGGCCGGAGCTGTGTGTGCGGCTTAATTTAGCAGGTCTAATTTGTTCTCTGCAGACCTGCCGAACAGATAAGAGGGAGGAGGAGAGGAAGCAGAGAGAGGAGAGAAGGAAGAGAGAGAGAGACAGCGAGCGAGAATGAGGAGAAACAGCATTGGAAGGAGAGAACAGGTGTCTGAGATGGTATCAGCATGTCAGCTAATGACTAAAACAGCCTGGACTCAGAGACGCAGAGAGAGTGACGCGTTTGTGAGGCAGGGAGATATGGAGTGGACTCAGGTTGACTAGATGAAAGAAAAACCATGAGGGGAAGTAAACAGCATTAGTGCGAGACAGAGAAAAGGTAGTGTCAGATGGAAGCATATAGGAAACATTCATCTGTTTCAGATCTTCAAATCTCATTATCACTATCATCACTATCTACAAATCAACCTGAATCCGTCTGTCTGGTTAGAGCTCCTCACAGGGTCTCTGGGTTCCTGGAAACCAAGCATATTACCTACAAGGTCTAGCCAGGTCCAAAATATATTCGGTCTAATCAGGTCTGGACTGTTTCACTCTGTTGCCACATGTCTTCGGTGTATATGTCTATGAGACAGAACATGTGCAGTGAGAATGGCATAGTGCAGCTCGTAACAACCTTTAATGGCTGCTTGTTAATTAGAGGAGCATCATGCTGCGGCATCCTTAGCACAGGCCGTATATAAAGATGGAAGACATGTCTCCACCAAACTAACCTGGATACAGGCACGGCCATCTTGCGCTTTTGATGTCTCCGATGTCAATCACGATATTTTACCCCATTTTCACAGCATCAAATAACTAATTTAAAACCAAAACTTACCGAAAGAACCAGCACTTGAATATACATCAGTGTGATGAGAACTACAGAAAATAACATCAAAGTCATGTCACATCTACTAACAAGGAGGAGGCTAGGTTGATTTATTTATGCCACAACCAGTCACCAGGGGGCACACAGGATCATTTGGCTTCACTTGAGCTGCCATCGCGTACATCTTTATATACCGTCTATGGTCTTGAGCTTTGAGTGGAAAGCCAGGTCTCAAAAAGCTTAAACTCATGAGCCATAACATAAGGATTGAAATTAGATCGTTTAAATCACCTCTCATGGTGGTTTGTGAGGCAATTAAATTGGATTTTGTCAAACTGCAAATGCATCAATCTCTCTAAGATGCCTTTATAATGTTCACTCCTTCTGAGTGTAAAGGTCAATAAGTAGTCTGTAAAATTCACTCTGTAAGATTTCAGAACCTCAGATTTTCATTCTTGATTTATTTTGGTCACCTTTTTGCCAGAATTGATTTTGTTGTCTGATATCATCTGAGTAACAGTGCTGTGTTTTGGCTGGGAATGCCTGGGCAGTGGGTGGGAAGTACAGCTAAGGCAGATGCAGTTGGGAAAAGTTCATTAATCCAGTAATATGATCCAAGTTAGTTCCCAGAATCCCAGAATGACCCAACACGTTTGCATCCCACGGAGACAGGACTCATTTGTTTCATGGAATATGACCCAGGATGAAAGCAAAACACAGGCATGTGTTCTCGTATGTTTGTTCTTCTTGTATTGCTTTCTTAAAAAGGACCAATTCCAGTTTATATCATCTGACTGGGAACATTTTTACATTGATGAATATTTTGGTTGGTCCCCACTTCTACTCCAAAGGGCTTGTTGAGGCTAAAGACTTGGTTTAAAGGTTATGTTTAGAAGAAGTGCTATTTTAATGTCAATCACCAAGAGACAGGATCAAAACTGATACATAATCCAGATTAAGACCACAATTATTAGAGTAAACATGAAAAGCCAGTGTGCTACATAGGAGGAAGCATTTTTTCTGGCTTTAACCTGAAAATCAGTGCAGAGATTAGATAGGGTAGTCTGTGTGATTAATCTATTAATAACTTCAACGTCCTCTGGCTGTAAGCGAGATACCGAGTCAAGCAGGATCAAAATTAGACAGGAGGCTGTTGCTTTCTTCACCGTCCACCACACACACTCAATCCTCAGCTGCTCCAGCATCCGACTGTACAAAATAGGATGATGACAAGGGCACCTCCCTGGTGCCCTCTCCACTTCACTGCCACTGAAAAGAAGAATGTTTCCATAGCACCAGTGAGTTTGGCGATAGTGGCTAGAATATTAGTTTATATAACAAGTATTGCTTCATAAATTACATTTGAAGCATTTACATGATACATCTTAACGATGCTGACTGAAATTTGCATTGTCTGCCATATGTACAGTATGTATTCATGTAAGTCTACTTTGGTTATAATTGCATCTTTTATTTGCATGAGCACATTGGTGAGGGAAGTGAAAAAAGTTTTGTTGATGGTGACTTATTATCACTGACCAAAAATGTATTTCCCCACACAGATGCAGGATGACTGATGAAAACATGAATGAATGTGTTAGAATTATAATTCAATAAATCACCACGAACATCTAATGCACCAACAATGAAAGGCAAGAATTAAACACCATTCTAATCAGGACAAAAGAAACTAAACCACAGTTGTTAAAGAAAAACTTAAATTTAAATCAATTTACATTCTCCTGAGATACATTTACATATGTATATCATTTTTTCAAGAACACACTTTATAAAAGTAATACCATAAAAAGTGTGAGGAAGCTCGTGAGATAATTAGTAATAGGAAGGTAAAGGTTTGGTACTGTAGCTGTCAGGTGACAAGAGGCTACATCCTCAGCAGGTTCTGATCGCTGTCTCTGTTTTTAGACTCTATTAAGTGGCCCATTTGTGCTTAAAACATGAAGCATTTAACCTTAAAAGGAAATGAGAGTAGGGATCTGTAAACACGAGTCACATGAGTCACACAAACACACACACACACACACACACACACACACACACACACACACACACACACACACACACACACACACACACACACACACACACACACACACACACCCTCACTTACAGGAAACCTTCTGACCTCATTCACAGCTGGTTTGGGTGTGCATTTATATGAATGAGTACATTTACAGGCTTTGATGTCAACTCTATTACAGACACACACACACACACACACACACACACACACACACACACACACACACACACACACACACACACACACACACTCACACTCACACTCACACACAGACACACCCAGATGCACACACTAAGACAAAGTGAGGGCACCGTGTCTTTGAAGTGTGGTTGAGACAGATTTACTGTTCCACATTGACCAGAGACGGTATTTAAGACTCTTCAAGGAGAGGGATTCAATATCCAATGAGGTTTAATGAGTGTGTGTAAAGAGAGTGATGCTGGAGACGGTGTGTGTTTGTACATGTGTGTGGGGGAGAGGTGGTAAAGACAGAAAAGAATGTGTGCATGTGTGCCAAATATGTCAGTCTGATGAGTGTTTATCACGTTAACATGCTTTGACCAATCTAATTTCTTAGACACACACAAACGCACACGCAGACACATGAACACACACACAAATACAAACACACACACACACACACACACACACACACACACACACACACACACACACAGAGGCGTGCTGTGACCAGCTTCATTGGAGATTCTTTTCAGATTTTACCAACACAATGACAGTCCATCAGTTAGACAGGCAGCCTCCTGAATGTCTTGGATAACCTTAGATGTGTGTAATGTCACAATAAGGACATGCACCTTAATGTATACACAAAGCCTGGGGTTATGTCCCATCTGATGATCTTTCTGCAATGTCCACATGTTTTACTGCATCACCTAACCACAACCATCACCTACAGCAACCCTGAGTAAATGCAGAAATATCCATCCATCTAATAAAAGAGACACTGGCATTTCTACACATTTAAATCCACAACAACAGCGTTTTTGTATCGTTTATGCTGTACATGATTTAGTTTTCGTTGCCTAAACTTTAAGGCCCTACAAGTAACTTTTCACTTTCGCCTCTGTGGACAAAAGCCGTAGTTTTTCCTATTGTTAGAGTTGTTGTAGGTCATAAAGAGGCAGCGATAATAAAACGAGACCATTTCATAGCCAATTAAAAACTCCTTGTTGTACGTTTAACCAAACTATTACAGCAGTACCAAACAGTATCAAAGAGAACCTATCAACATTTGTTATTCACTTAGCCCCCACATGCAGTTATTGTGATGTGTGCATTGTAGTTTTTTTTTTAGGTATAAACTTGCACCAACAGGACCCTGTGCATATACCTACAGAGCCACACATGTCATTTAACTTTGACACACGACCATGATTCCTTAAGTCAGACCTAAATCATGTAGTAAGTGGCATCAGTTCATTTGATGACCTAAATCAATCAGGCTGCTCCTATCACCAACTGAGTCAAAATCTAAATCTTGACTCTAAAGCACAAAACAATTGCAAAAGAAACAAAAAAAATTGTATTGTATTAATTTAATAATAAACTCTCTTTTCTCTATGGTTCTTTATCCACCCCTGCAGCACGATGCTCCTCTACCTGCAGCCAACACCAACTGGGAGGTTGTCACTATGCTCATGTCGGTGAGTCACACACAAACATACACACACATTGTTATGGTTAAAATCCTAGAATTCAAATTAAAACAGGAAATGGTTGACCTCTGTTAGAATTAGATGTGCCAGTACCAGACCTGGTTCTTCATCAGACGTTAACCACAGAGAAAGTCAAAGAAATAACTGCATATTTAGTCATTTTGCTCTAAGGAAAAGGAAACGTCACATGAGGATCATCTCACATTCATCATCAGGATGATACTATTTTATTTTAAACTAATCTTTATCTGTTAAAAACCCTTTTCTTCCAAACTATAAGTTAATAGAGTTTTGAACACATACTGTAAAGCCATACGTGCCTTCTGACCCCATCAATAACCCACACACATGAGGGAACTAATAATTAAGATATACGGCCCATTTGTATCATCCAGCACACCCCCACACAGACCATAATCATGCATGTATGCACTTTACTTAATATGCATGAAGCTTGCAATGCAACATGACATGCTTCCTTAGACTAATGTTTTTATAACCATATGTAATCAGTGTAATTTGTGTCTATGTGTAAGAGCGCTCGGACGCAGTGACATACTGTATGTGATTGTAATAATTAGCGTGCGCTGCGCTACGTGGCAGTTCTTCTGCATGGGCAGATAAGGGTTATGTGTATGTGGGTGTTTTTGCATGTGCACTGTATGTATGAGGATGTCACTTCCAGGGCAGACGGGAAGTACACGCATGTTGGCCTCTTACGCTTCCACGTTCTACTTTAATCTGCTTCATGGTGGTTTCACACCGACTTGTGTAGGTTTTACATACATTCATGTTTGTAACTGAGCAAGTTATAAAAGATTATCATAATATATTATATTATTATCATTTCATCAGATTATCTTGATAAAAATAAAGATTTTCCAGCTCTTTTCAGTTTCTTGCTGATCTACTGATTTTGAGCTTTTTTAAATTTCATACTAAGTACAAGGTGAATCAGACGACGATATCTGAAAAGTAATTAAATTACCTCCATGTTCAGTTGAGCTTGCGCGTCATCATTAACTTTACATGAGCCAGGGTTCCATTTTGTGTAGCAGGGTGTAGTGATCTAAGTCTCAGCTATCAGCCCTGACATTTCCTCATCAATTACCTTTGTCCTGTGGTCTGCATGGAGGTCAGTGCTGATTATGGCTGCCAGAGTCAAAGGCATAATCGTCCTACATGCTGTCACAATTTGATTGCGATTGCCTCCTATATAGATAAAGAGCCAGCAGCAGGGAGCTGTCATCATTGGGTAATCATCTGTGTTACGTGCTGTTACTTTCTGGTTCCAAGTTTACTGGCACTAAAGATAAATAATATATATTCAGGTATAGAACATATACAATATGAGAATAATTTATTTAAAAAGTATAAATTTCACAGTTTTACTTGTCAGACTAAATGTTGACTTTCACACAAAGGGTGAATGGCTCAATATAAACGTAGTGTTGTAAAAATTATGGCACAAACAATTCATGTGCTGTGCACAAGTAAGTAAGTACAACAAATTTAGGAGGACTCATTTTGTTGAATTTCCACGATAACTATTGCAAGTTTGAAAATAATTATACATATACATTTTACATAATATACAGACAACAGGTTGGTTCTTTAACTTGTCAGACTAAACCCACATGCATGGGTGTATAGATGGTGAGTGCATGGAGAGTATCTAAAATCACAACTGCACCATTTTAGTTTAGGTTTTAATCACAGTCCACAATATAGAAACATATAACATGTACAACAGTATATACAGTATATCCTGTAGATTTGATAAAGATTTCAAGTGAGAAATATAGGAAATAACTACAGTGGAAAAAGACCACATCAGATTTATACAACTGCTGTTTTTCATTTCAGCAAAAGTTCACTCTCAACTCTTTGTAGGAATCTGGAAATATTATATGAATGTATTGGCTCTCCAATAAAACTTTTAAATTTAAATATTATGGTGCTAGATAACAATGGTGGAAGAAATAACAAAGCGACCCGAGAAGCCCTCATGGCTAGCTGCAAGTTCCCTGCAAGCAACCTATAAATGAACAACTGCTGAAGTTAGAATAGGCTTCAGATATATAATGAATGATTAATCTGTATCTTTTGACCTTTGCTGTAATCAGGACAGCGGTGGAGGGCAGATGATGCCCGTCACGGTCACAGAGGTTCCTTTCTCACTGGAGGATCTGGACCGGACCATAGCTGCCTTCGACACGGTGGAGCAGCTGCTCAGGTCCCTGAACCCAGACACCTGGAGACAGGACCTGGACAGCATCTACACTCAGACACACATACATTATATATCCAGGGCCTATCATCTGGCAAGCAGACATAATAAAGGTAACTATACTGAGCTCTCTAATCCATTTGAGACCTTTACATATTTTTAAAAGTCTCCAGAGGATTTCATGTAGAGTATAATTATAGTGAGAAGATTGAAATAACGTCTTTGGTTTTAATATTTCTCTTGGAACAAAGATCACATGGATCAAGCAGATTCTTGAGTAATTTTACTTGAAAAGTGAAATTATGTTTCTTTTTTATCAAACATAAAAACAACTATTTTTATGCATTATATCTAAGTATATACGCAGCAGAGTAATATTTAAGTATCGAAGCCTTTGGTGCCATGTTGAGTTAGTAAAGGAAGATGGGAGCGGTGATGTTCTCCTGGTGTTTTATCGTGCTGCAGACGATGATCCACAACAACTCTGCTGCACTCCCAGTATTTCTCTGCAGACTGGTGCAGTCGACTGTACTACAGGGGAGGGGAGGGGGGAGCGTGCAGCCTAGTGCTGACCAAGAAAAGACCCACGCACCAGGAGGCCCTATTCTATTCTCGCATTGCAGGCTACACCTAAAGCTCTGCGGTACAGTGCAGCAGAGGGGAAAGTCATATACGGCTCCATAATTTGAGGAAAATGATCAGTCGGGGCTGTGATGACTGTGATGGAGACACATTGCTGCCTTATGATCAAATATAGCAAAGGTGGCAGCCGATGAAACCGTGCTAATGAAGTGTTGAATATTCAATTGAAACCACATTATCCCGTCTGTGCTGGGTAGGATACAGAGCTATTATAATATTAGCTTGTCTGCTAGTTGAGTGTACGTCGACGCATTTAATGAGATGGGGTGTGAAAATATTTTGAATTTGAAAGTAGCATATAAATAATCAATATTAGAGATTACCAAGGGAAAAAGTAGCCCCTGTTCATATTAAAGGGGACATAGCATGCCCATTTTACCACAAGTTGATATGGTTCCTTGGGGTCTTAATGAAATGTCTGTAACATACTTTGGTCAAAATACCACAAGGATCATTTCAAACAGCACCCTTTTTACCCTGTATAAAACAGCCCTCCACAGAGCGACCTGTTTTGAGTGCCTGTTCCTTTAAATGCTATTGAGCCAGCTCCCCCCTCCCCCTCTCCCCCCATGATTTTAAACGATATAAATTACATATTTTATATGATATAAATTATCAAATATGCATTCCATACTTTGTATTCCCCTTCTGTTGTCCTGGAGTTTTAATTTTCCCAATCACATAATTAAATGTCCCCTTCTGCCCATCCACTACAAGCACACAAGCAGACAGACAGAGAGAGAAAGAGAGGGGGGGGGGGGGGGGGGGGGGGGGCTATGAAGACCATCATTTACCCCCGAACCCCGACATTCAACGGGTACAACAACAAGCGGAGAAAGCAGAATCGCGGGCTGACCTTATATATACAGTCTATGGGGCTGACCAGCGGAGAAATGCACGTCCCGTGTGAACAGCCAGGCGGCTGCACGCTTGAGAACGGCGCTGCACTGCCTCGCAGCCTCGCTGCGTCCGGTGTAAACCCGGCGTAACGAGTGTGGGGGGGCGGGGGGATGAGGTGGGGGGTGGGCCAAGGCCATGTAGGGAGACTTCCAGTGTATTGTGACGACACAGTACACAGGAAGCTCATTCCAGTCACTCAAGCATGACGTTTCTGACTTAGAGGAACCATAACAAAACGCGCAAGTGTTTTTTTTCCAGAGGTTTTGGGTTGGTAGACATGCCAGATACCCACATTAACGTGTAGAAGCACTAACAAAGTGGAATTTGCATGATATGTCCCCTTTAAGATGTAAAAGCAGGGGCTGAGTAAGATGTTGCATCATCAAAATGAGCAGTTTGCTCTTGGGGAGTCGGATAATGAGTCAATGACAGATTTAAGGTGACACAGGACCAGCCGTTCAAGGCAGTTCTTCACTGTGAAGTCAGTGCCAATGACCCGCAGTCACTGAGGCAATAGATTTTATCCGGAGGTGCACAGCTAGAGCCGATGTCTCAGAGCAGATATAAAAATTTGGCACACATACACACTCTCTCTCACACACACACACACACACACACACACACACACACACACACACACACACACACACACACACACACACACACACACACACACACACACACACACACACACACACACCATTCATGTGGAGAATATACTTAAGGACGCGTGTGTATCCAATCCCATCTCTCTCACCTGTGCCTCTGTATCTCTCTCTGTCTCTCTACCCGAGGGCTCGCTTGTTCTTTGGTAAGTATGTGCGCTTGACAGCAAATCTATCTCTATTTATCAGTGCATGCGTGTGTTCTGCTGGCATGAGGCAGCTTCATGTACGGGGAGTTTGTGCATGTTGCAGCACTACACAGAGAGGGGCATAGGTGCTGCAGATCTTTCATACACTGTGGTACAGTGTAGCTCCCTCTAATTGGAAATTCAGCCTGTGCAGCGGAGCAGAAATCTGCCACAGTCAGCAGCCCAGCTTTGTTTTCATTAAGACGCACACACTCAGTGGCTCACATCCACCTTTGTTCCCGTGAAGGACAGTAAGTCTGATCAAAATATTAATTGGGACACTTTGCGCCCGAGTAACTCACAAACATGCACACACTCGCATAAATCAGTTTGAATAAAAAACAAAGACTAGCAGATTTCTACAAACTTTTGAGGACATTGTTCCAGGAGACTGATTCACCCCACCCGAGGATCACGGGGTGAACATGTTTGCTATTTACAACTCAAAAACAGGGAGACTGTAGTATGACAGGAACACTGACTGACACCTGCAATAGCCAATGAGAGCGAGCTGACAGAGAAGTGTCCCCGACCAAATGATGCATACATGTGTTTAGAACCAAAACATGGCTGCCGACAGCGTGAATAGGACTTCTGTTTCCCGTAAGGAGTGGACAGTAGAAAAGGACAAATCTGTGGAATTGTGGCTTCAGTTGGAGAGTGTGTTTAATGTGTCCCGTAAAAGCAGAAAATGGCTGACAACATCGACAGTCCGCCTCCATGTCTGCTTTTAATCCTGAAGTCACGTTAGATCACGTAAGTTTCTGTGTGTTACCAAGTCTCTGAAAATGCCACTCAGAAATCGTTGAAACGGCAAGTGTGTGGTCATGCATCGTGACTGGATTGTCACAAAATCCTCTTGTGTGCAGCAAGTAATTCTCTAAGCATAACCACGACTTGACAAACCCTAACTTTCACCTTAAACTTGGCGTCTTTTTCCAAAATGCGGCCTTAGCATTTGTCCCAAAATGGACAAAGTGTCCCCCGATAACTGGGTCTTTAGTTTGACATTTGTCTCAAAAGTTACCCTATGAAAGACAGACATTGGTGGCCATAAGAGTGACATTGTCATTCCCACAGTCTTGCTTGCTCTCAGTCTGTCTTTTTCCCTCTCGTACTCCCTGACAATGTTCCACACCACTGCTTTTCTAAGATTGCACCGATTCCCCTTAAACAGACACAAGCTCAGCCCTGAAAGAGCTTGCACACAAATCCACAGCACACCTTTGTCCCCCCTGCATTTGGTGTTAAAAGACAGAATGTGCCATCAGAGCCAGACTCAATGTACTTTTGTATAGCAGCTCCTTTTATATCAGGCCTTGCATCCCCTTGTCAAGTGCAAACAAACTTTGGAGACACTTGGCGTGACTCTCGACAGTCTCGCATTTCTGTCATCGACTATGATTACATCGCTTGCAGAATTCTTTTTGCCAAAATCAAATAAAGAGGACATGAGGGTTTTCTAGAGCGTGTGCCTTTTCATGAAGGAGACTTAAAGTAAAACATTTTTATGATGAGTCTGAGTGTAGCAGAATGCTGGGTTTGTTTTTTACCCCAAGATGATGAAATTCATTCTTAATGCTTAATTCTTCCTCCTGGGCACCTTCCATGCAGCTAAATGTGTTAAGTAGCCTCGACACAACCCAGTCTGCGCTCTGCAGGCGGTGCCATCAACCTCATCGTTTGTTTTTTCTCTGATATGAGTTGTATGTAGACAGGTGTGTGCCTTTGCCTTTCCAAATCGTGTCCAATCAGTTGAGTTGACCACAGGCACCCCTCAAATCATGTTGTATAAACTTCTCAAAGGTGATCAGGAGAAACTGACGCAGCTAAATTTCAAGTATCAAGGGTCTGAAATTAATTTAAATAGTTTTAACGTTAGGTTAGAACATAACAAAATATGAACTAAGTGAATAAGTAAATATTCTCTGTTTGCCCTTTACATTATGTTAACCTGTAGCAAAATCGTATCCGTATTTTAATTTTCTTGCTATTTGTATAGAAAAGGACCAGATTTATTCAAATGAACAGATATGTGTAAACTGACATTTTCCCAAATGTCTCTACTCACACTAAATGCACTCTGATACATTCCCTGTTTTCCCTGCGGACTTCTGCTCTTCGCTCTGTCTCCCTTCAGTGTTGTTCATTGGGTTTTCCACATGAGTTGCGTCATGAATGGAAACCCCCACTGAAGAGATTTATTTTTGTGAACAAATGCTTATTGATTATCAATGCCATTAGGTTTCCCTTGACCCCCTCTGCACTTCCCATAGGGTTCTCTATATATCTCTCTCTCACACACACTCACAGACACACACTATTGCATGTCAGGCAGATTTGTTATCGTTATACTGATGAGGTGTGTGTGCAATTTCAAGGCAGGTTCTATTCTATGAGTGATCCCTAAAGTTTAACTGTTGCAGTGAAGCTCAAACATAACCCAATATTAAATCAACCTTTCTAAGTGTTGCTGCGGTAGTAGACTGCAAATATCGATTTGGACAAGTCTTAGTTTTGTGTTGCATTGCAAAAGCCTGATGTATTTCAATGAACTGAAGAATTGTAGTTATTTCCACTGAAAATAAACTTAATTTAAACACATTTGACTAATTTAAAAACAGAATTTACCCCGTCTCACTGCCTCAGTGGTTTATGGAGTTGACGTGTTTGTTCAGTCAGTGTAAGATCTCCTCTCTTTGTTGTCTTTGCCTGGGGGCATGCTACAGTAGGTGTACATTGCTTGGAGAGAATCAGGCTGCAATCATACAGTCTTTCTGATAGGTTATGGGGTTTAGAAGCTGCTGTTTGATGTGATAAGTGCTTTCTCCCCCTACTTTCTTTCTGACGAAGGACAGTTGCATTCTACCATGAAGGTGAACGCATCAGCAATTTCTTCTTGTCATGTTTCTTTTGCTGAGAGGCTGTTCAGTCACCCTTTCTCAAAGTGGCTCCTGCAGGTAGTAAAGCCTCAGTAGGCCAATGGGTGCTCAAGGATGTCCAATCTGAACCTCAGGAGCCAATTGGACTAATGCTATTAACCTTTTACAAATATTTGTACTATTATAATTACATTTGTGAAATTTTGCCAGTGTCATTACAGCTGCAAATATACTGGACTTTATGAGTTGCAGGCACAAATGTATACAGAATTATGGGGCTACTAGACCACATTGTCATAGACACAATGTTAAGAGGCAAATGGAGACAAGTTGTGTAGTAAGCGAACTAACAGCTGAGAACCTCAGAGCTCATTCAGGAGGAGAATTTATGAAGTGTGCTTTGTTGCCGCTGCAGAGCTGCTAGCTCTAGACAAGGTCAAATTTGAGTGCATTCAAAGGGCAGAGAACATATATGGCACAGTGTATTGAAAAAAACATTAAAGGGCACCGCAAGAAGTGTTTCTCTATGACCTGCATTTAAACAACAGTGAATAGCATCTCACAGATGCCTAATTTCAATGATCACGTTGAAGAGGTTAGAGTGATATAATCTGTATTCAGTAATTGAAAGGCCAATTTAAATGTCTTTAAATACACATTAACATGAATCTGTGAATTATTTTAATAGCTCAGTGTTGTATGCAAGATGTATGTTTATAAATGGCAGTGGCATGGCCACCCTGTACCTTGCAAATGTTTAAAATAAAAACATGAATATATGAACCTGTGTATTATTTATAGCTTAGTATTGAATGCACAATAACAGGGTAGCTATGTTTATACATGGCACTTGGCCCAGTTTAATATAAAACACAATTTTATACAATACATATAGTAGGGGGTCCCTGCTCCATCTCT
The DNA here is from genome assembly GCF_009819705.1 of Hippoglossus hippoglossus. Classification (NCBI taxonomy): domain Eukaryota; kingdom Metazoa; phylum Chordata; class Actinopteri; order Pleuronectiformes; family Pleuronectidae; genus Hippoglossus; species Hippoglossus hippoglossus. Next base: position 16,908,379 of record NC_047163.1, on the reverse strand, counting down.
CCATCAGTTTGGGGGTCCTTGGCCTGAAAAACGTTGAAGACCCCTGCTCTAATGAATAAAATGGCCCTTGATAGTAAAATGGTTCCCCACCTGTCTAACAGCAAGTATGTACAGCACATTTCCAAGTATGAAAAAGCTTTTTCTACACTATGAAAAGGAACATCTGCAATGAGCTAAACAATTGTGCTTTTCACATTTACTGTAAATGATGAGTTATATTAGATATTATCCATAAGTGGCAGTGCAATAACGTTTTCCTTGGTTTACCACTTAAAAGACAGGCAGACATTTAATTATCACAATGCAGTAGTTACAGGCAGCTGTTAGAGCAGAAGACAAGGGCACACGCATTGCTAGACTTCTGCAGAACTAAGAAAATAATTACCAACTTTATCGAGTTCATAAAAGAGTCACTCAGTTGGTTTTTTTTTATCCTAAAGTAAAGCAAAATCATTGGTCTAATGGCCAAGACAAATCACCAGCGTTGTAATGAACAGTGTGGTGATTATTAGAGGAGAGCCGTCCGTCTGACACTGATCAGAGCTCATCTCTTGTCCTTCTAACAACATGTGGTCGCCCTGGGTGGCCTTTTTAATATGATCAATTTAAAGTGCTCCCTTTATATCTACAGAAAATACATTATGTGTCTCTTTCAATCTGTCATAGTTCACTCCTAGAAAATCCATACCAATGCTGGAGAGGATTGTTGATTGTGGTTTTTCCTTTAACCACATCTATTCTTTGTCCATCTTTAACAAACATTCAGCAGCCTTTGACCTCAGGTTCTCTTTGTGCTGCTCAGTGCATTTTTTCATTCAGCGGTTTCTATGCCAATGCCAATACTGGAGAGAAATACAGAAATACAGACAGATTTTAATGAGGTAGGAGGTAGATTTTACTGTCCCACTGGGAAATTTGCCTTGAGCATCACTGTGTCTGTGTAATAACATTAAAAACAAAATACAGTCATCCATCAAATGAACATCAAGCTCCTGGTTTTCCCCCTCTTGACCAGGACTTAAGTCGTTTATACAATCAGCTTGTCCCATAATCCCTTCGATTTTTCTGAAATTAGTTTTGAAGCATTGCAAGCCAAGCCAGGTCCAGGACTCAGACTGTAGATTGTCACGATATCCAATCTACAGTCAATTAATTCCTCCCCTGGCCTTTGTGTTCAGACTTTGTCTCTGTGCTGAGTCAATCACAGCCACTTTGCCTCACTCACCTCCATTCTTCCGTTATATTCTTTCATCTCTGTCTAGTAAACATTTATTGTGATAGAAAAACCAACCAAATGTTTGTAGTTGTACACTGGACAACAGAATAGTAACCTCTCAGATGATGGATTGAAGTTAGGGGTGTCGTGTGTTATCGCTGTAATAAAGAAAAGGATTCCATGATGAATAGAACAGAAACTCATCTAACACGTCCCCCCCCCTCCCCCCCCTCTGTCTCTGCGTCCATCCAGTTGATCTGAACCGTCTATATGATGATGTCAAGCGCTACAGCTGTACCCCACGCAACTACTCTGTAAACCTGCGCGAGGAGCTGAGGGCCACCAACGCCGTCTTCTTCCCTCGATGTCTGCTAGTCAAACGCTGCGGAGGCAACTGCGGCTGCGGAACTAACAACTGGAACAACGGCTGCACCTGTCAGGCCTCCAAGACGGTGCCCAAACTACACGAGGTACAGCTCTTACACAGATACTGATACACACCCACAGACTGGTGGGCAACGCATCACCCAAATGACAAATTGAGAGTTTTTTGTTCATTTGTTTTTCAAAAATCTTCATCATTTACTGCTCCACATTGTATGCAGTTTTACCTACAAAAGCACAAGCCAATATTTAGTTTTTGTTTGTGACCTGGCCTCGTTCCTATTTACTTACATTCTGTGTGTAAAGCATTTGCTGGATGCTTTGGCATTGGTCACTGATGCCTGGCGATTTTTCTGATTTTCCATTCCAAAAATCTTACACCACAAGAAATTTAAAATAATCTAAATTTTTTTTTATAAATTGATCTAAAATGCTTAAATTCTTTATATGGGTTTACATTTACTATGTTGATTCTCTTTCCTTACGCACAATAATTATATACAAAATGTAAATTTTGATATAGACCAAGATGTGAACTTAATATCTCTCAGCATGTGCCGGGGCACACTGAAGCTTTTTCCATTAACATGACAGCATGTAATTCAGATGTGAGCTGTGCTGGAACGTGAGACTATGAAAACTTCCCAGCACATTTTAGGTGCACAATCGGCGAGGGGCTAAGGACGGCGTGTGTGTGAGTAAGTGAGTGATGCGGTTTCAGAGAAGCAGGAGAAACCGGGCGTGCAGTGGCAGGCGCTGCATCAACAATGAAGCAGCAATGCACCAGCAGCCTCACTCTTTTTCCTTCTGCTGCTCTCCTCCATTTGTTTCTATGTTGCATCTGTCTTTCTCTTTCCCATCTCTCCATATCTGTCTCAGGACACTGTTTGGCATTCTATCACTCTTTCTCTCTCTGGGCTTCCATCATCCTTTCATTCTTTCCAATTCCCATTTTCAATTTAGTTCTTTGCAAAAGCACCATTCTTGTTCTTTAAGCCTGTCATTCATTCTCTTCTCTCTCTTCCCTCCATCGCTTTGTGTCTTTGTTCTTGTGTAGTTTCATTATTGAAACATGGTCTGTAGGGCCTCCCCCCTCTCTCTCTTCCTCTCTCTCCCTCTCTCTCTCTCTCTCTCTCTGTTAAAATTCATACAATGGGAATTTAGACAAAAGTGGAGTTTAGGTTGCAATTGTGCCATGTGTATGAGTGTGTGTATGAGTGTGTGTATATTGTACATGCATTGAACTGCCTGTATGTGTGGTTGTGCATTTTTATGAGAGATTTCCACCCTGTTCTCTTAGCCAGCAGCCATAGACCAGTCAAAGCTTCCCCCAGTTACTTAACTTGTTGACAAACCCATTATCAATCAAGACTCTTGTATCAGTGCTGGTGAGTCCTGACATGAGTCAGAGGCCACCTGCAGTTTACCGAGCGTTGAAGAACGAACTCACTGCATTACCTGTGGAACAGTTTGTACTTTTAGTTGATTTCTCATGAAGAAACAGCACCTGCGAACAATGTGGCAACCTACAGTAGAGTCAGATAAAATTAATACGATTCTAAAGCACCATTTTTATACATGACCTCAGGAGGATGTCCGCAGAATTGTGTCCGGACTTTTTCTTACAGGCGAACAACTCTTCATGCAGTGATATTTGTTTTCTTTATGATTTTTTTCTTTTTTTTGCATCTGTTGCAAATTAGAAATATCATCAAGGCGCCCACTCGATCACGGTGAATCCTGTGGAGGATTCTCCTGCTCCGTTCTCACATGCGGACATTCTGTTGACTTATTGCTAAGGGACTGGCTGGAGAAAGACGGCAGAAAGTCGGGAGGCTCTTGCGAAGACATTTGCGTTCACGCATACAGCCCACCTAGAGTATGTCTGCAAATGTCCAGAGGATTTTCGGCATTCAGCGCATGTCTGAAAGCAGCTTTGTAGACTCGTAGTGTAAACAAACCCATGTTAACTCTTTCTTGACTCTACATTTGTAAAGAATTATCAAACTTTTGCTTAGAAAAACAATATGTCAACTTTTTGATGTAGTAAAAATCTCATATTATGTCAGACTGTCTGTTTGCCACTGCAATCTGTGTCAACACGGCTTTACTAAATCCCTTTATTTAAATACCTGATGTTTGGTATTTTCCCTCACATACTGATCACTGTTTTCTCTTTGCAAAGTCAACAGTCAATCCATTGGCAACTTGTTCTGGATATATCTTTGCTGGGAAGAACTCCAGCTCCCAATGAATTTCAAAATAATAAAGGGATCCCGGTGTGAGTGGACAAGAGTGTACATGTCATGGCTTCCAAAGTTTTGTCTTCTCTCACTTGCTTCAATGTCACGTTTTTTAGCGCGTGATTCATCTCAAAGGGTTTAAAGATATATACTTAACTATTTTCAAATATTGTTTATTGGAATCACGACATGACAATAGGTTTTTAACACCTACCAATGTCTAAGGGAAGTTTTTTTGTGCTTCTCCGTCTCATCGTCCTTGATGTCTTACTCTCTGTCTCCTCCAGGTGCTGAAATACGCCCCAGAGGTCACTTTGCCTCAACGCCATCGGCGGCCACGGGTGCGTTGGATCATAGACGAGATCTTCCTCACACACCATGAAACGTGCGAGTGTGCGTGTCCCTCCCAGCCTCCTCGCTGAGACACTCCAGACAGGCACATGCGTCTCGAACTGTTGGACGAGTTCTTTCTGTATCTCTTTTTGCAACGGACTTCATGTAACAACAGCAACGCAGACACGCGGTAAAGAAGACAGCAACATTATGACTGGCAAACCGCAGCTCGCATCACATGACTTCTGGTCTTGCAACCAACTACATTCCTCTGTTCACGGGACACCACTGCAAATGCATAAATGTTTCAAGCCAAAGATATTTGTTACTCAACTTTCCTGCAACATGGATAAAAAATCATAACAGTTTTGACCAAAATAAACATCACTTGTGCTCCATGAAATGTTAAAATAACAGTGGAGCGTCTCTGAAGGAATTCACTTAGTTTTTTCCTCCTTTGAATTGAAAAAATACCACATAGCACAAATACCGAATTAAAATTACATTTAAATTTTAATTCATAGAGTTTATTAAATGCCAACTAGATTACAATTAAAAAAGAATTGGCTTAGACTGCTACGCAACCAGTATTTTATTCCAATTTCACATGTATGTCTTTAGGCTTGTTAGAATAAGACTGTTTCTAGAAACTTCGGGCACCTCTTCTGCCAGGAGCCCGCTGAGATGAGTGAGCGTGAGACAGAAGGAGGGGGTGAGAGGGCTTTGGAGGAAGTGTAAACCAAAATACCACTTTATCTTGATGTGAAATTAGGCTAACCACAACCCTCCAGGTCTGAGCTGCACACTAACACACTCGCACACACACTCACTCACTCCAGGCTTTCACTGCTACTTAAAGAAAAAAACGGTAGTTATTTATATTGAATCCTGCTCTGCTCTATTTTTCAGTGAACAGCCCTTTTGTCTGAATACATCCTGGCTTCTCTTTTGTCTGTACCTCCATCCATACCCTTTCCCATTCCTATTCTTTCTTCCTCGGTAACTCCATCTCTAACACACACTTTCTCGCTCCGTTCATCACTCAGCCTCAAAAGCACCAAAGGAGATGTCAGATCAGGCCGCTGCCCATTTATTCTGAACATTCCTGGCATTCCAGTTGCTAACCGGAATTCTGCCGACACGGATAAAACCAGTGAGCTTCAGACCCTAAAGACATAACAGAGGAAAGACGCTCAGGAAGGGAGACGGAGGGGAAGTATTTTAGGAGAAAGTGGCTGGCAGAAAAGGGGCAATCGAGCTGCCGAGTTGTAGGACTCGTGGATGAGAGCTGCAGAGGGGGGGGGGACCACTTTCAAGATGTGACACAGGAAAGAAATGGCTGCTCCTTCAGTGGTTTCAAACAGCATGCATCACTTTTTCGGAGAGTAGCTTTGTCTTTTTAATAAAAGTACTTCTATCTGACCCTCCGCTCTGCATGTCTGCTGCAGCACCACAGTGAAAAAGAGATCTGAGAGAATTAGAGTAGTGCTGTTAGTCTTTGTTGAAAATAAGACAGATACTTCAGAGAGGAAGTGAGTGTGTGTGTGTGTGTGTGTGTGTGTGTGTGTGTGTGTGTGTGTGTGTGTGTGTGTGTGTGTGTGCTCAGGAAGAGGTCCTTTTGTTTTAAGGGGTTAAGGGTTACCAACAGTCTGTAAGAGCTGGCAGCAGATACAAGCATGTGAGTGGCCGGCATGTGAGTGCGACTGCCAGTGTGTGTGTGTTGTGTCTGTAGGTGGGGAGCTCGAGTATCAAAGCAACAGGGGAGCAAGAATTCAAACTAACTGCTCAACATTTCCATACACATGGGCCAGCTGTGAGGAATAAAAGACGCGGTCATCTGTCATCGCTCCATCTTCACCTGCTGCGTAGCCCAGCATCACTAGCTCGCTTACAGGCTGGCTTCACGCAGGGAAAATGGGATTTGACGCACTACTCCTGTTTAAGAGACAGACCAAAAAAAGAGAATAACTGGACACAGATGATTTCCTCAGTCACAGCAAAACCCCATCAGCCGTGTGCTGGCAGCACTTTTATGTGCACGTCTGTGCTGTAAGTCACGCATGATATTTGGCAGGTGTGGGATACCAATATGTTTCAAAAGTGTATCAGGGTTGTGCGATAGTCATATTCCAAGTCATCTATCTCAGACACAATTCACTCTCACACACAAACACACATTATATTTTCAGACAACTCCAGCAAGCCGAATGGTGATTAGGTAACATGTTATTTTTCCAATGTGCTTTGCTGTAAAATGTATAGTTACTGTACCAACACAGATGTTAGAGCTTTTTATGAAATCAAATTTCATATTTTGGGGGGGAATATTAATGTATGTGAGGGGTGTGTGTGCATCCTGTGTCTGCCAGTTTGCCGGCGTTATCAGCACATTCCATTGTTGCACGCTCCAAAAAGCTCAGTTTCCTCTTGTGGTTCTTGACAATAGAACCATGTGTATTTCAAAGTCTGACGTTTAAACCTGCTTGTTTTTTTTACTCACACCAACTTAGAACAGCTAAGACCTTTGGGAACATTTCAGAATAATCTACTTTCAAAAATATTTGCTCCAGAGTTTTCAGCCTGTCATGTTTCAAATCTGAGAAATGATTTTAGTTTCAACACAAAAATGTCCTTTGTTGTATTCAGAAAAATAGTCTGTATGAAGCAGTATTCTTTTCCTAAATAATTTATTGTCATTCTCAGTTGTTTTATTAAAAATATCAGCTTGGTTTTGATAAATAAAATATTTCTATCATCACTGCCTCCAGTGCTTTGATTATTTTTTAATTGTCAGATGTTTGACTTTACATGGTGTTATTTGATATGAAAGAATGGCTTGTTTGATAACCTGTGGAAACCTCACCGTATAGAAAATGTGCTGTGATTCAGCGGGTACCTTACACAAGGGCTGTACAATATTTCCGTCTCAAACCATTGCATATCCAGACGACAACACATATAGTACACATATGTTGTGCAATAATGCATTAAACGTGATACCATAAAATGGTGTGCCTTTTCGGCATTCAATAAATGTGGTTATCAAAATAAAATATTGAATATTAATATTAAAAATATGAATATTAAATAATAACTTTAATTGGTTAAAGTTACCTCAGGGCACCACCCTTCAAAGGAAGAGAAAATATTTATTGATTAAGTCTCATAAAAGTACTAACTACAAATTTGGAACTCTGATTAACAATTAAATTAATAACTATAACCAAAATTACCATATAGATAGTTAGCTAAGTTGAAGGACATAGAGTTCTTGACAGTGTAGAGGTTGGCAAAATTAACTTATGCAACATTAATGAAAAAACATTTGTGAAAGAAAAACATTTATTATGAATATAATAAAGTATAAAAAACACAAATTACTAACGGTGTACTTACTAAACAAAGATAGGTATGTGAGTATGCATGTGTGTGTGTCTGTGTGAGTCAGCGTGCTTCCAAAATGGCGGCTGGCCAAAGAGATAACACCCTCCCCCCTTTGGAATGTTTTACGACATGTAGCGGGGGGTCAGAGATAATTAGGTGCTGTGATATGCATGTGTGTGCCAAATTAGAGAAAGTTACTAGATGCATGCAAGGAAAGACTGAAGAGCATAACTAACATTAACTTTCAAATAACTTGTAACCACAATATCACAGCAACACAAATCAAACTTATAAACATCACAAGGAATCGAATAAACAGTCTTTGCTTAGCCTAGTATAATTATTAAGCCCAGTTGTGTTACCCGTCCGTGGAAAGGGGAAAAAAGAAGTTGCTGTGCAGTTCGCAGTTCTGTGAAGTCGTCTTGCTGGTTTGTGGCTCCTGCCTTCGTGGTTCTGTTGGGCTGTGCAGCTCAGTTGCTGTTTGAAGTTCTCCTGCAGGACATCGCGTCGCGGCTTAGAGGTTGGTAGAGCTTGGATTGCGAGGAGGTTTCCTTGGTGAGATGAGCTGGAAGCTGCAACTCTCCTCCATGAAGTTTATTTGAGTTGAAAGAGTGAGCTGGACCGTCGCCCTTCTCCTCTGAGAGGATTCGTGGAAGGAGCGGTGTGCTCCTCTCGAAGAGGTGAATGGAAAGAGAAGATGTAGCTGGAGAAGCCAAACTTCTCCCCTCAACGGGTCTCATGGAAAGAGATAGAAGAGAGGGGGAACAGGCCTTATATTGGCCCGGTGACCTCACAGGTCATGGGGCCCAGAGTGACCAATAGGAGTTGAAACTTGTGTCTCCTGTCGGTTTTCACACCTCTGTGTGACGTTGAGGCCCCCTGGGAGACTGAGTTCTGGAGGCTCTGGTTTTCTCCAGAACAAAGGACATGTGGCTTCAGGCTTTTGACTGCACATGTAGGCCAAACTTTGTTTCACAAAAACCATGTCCCAACACATAATTATAAATCTTGACTTCTTGTTTTGTCTTGGCTGGTCGGAGTGTTTCACCTGTTGGGAATTACTACAGACGGTAAATAAAGATGGAGGGTACGTCTCTACTTCCTCCCACAGAAATAAAGCCAAAATATCCTGGATATGAACGCTGCCATCTTCTGCTGATCATATCATTTGGAATCAGAGTCTGCACAGAACCAATCAGGGGATGGAGCTGCAGTATGTTCCTGCCCATGTTCTCACTTGGCCAATCATGAGTCAGTCTCAGCTGTCAATCATTATGGTTCACCCCATTTTAATAGCATCACATAAAACATTTTAGTTTGATCCTCGTCCCAACTTCTATCATGAATAAGGCAGGGATTATAACCTTTACTACAGCCAGCCACCAGGGGGACTATCTAGAGCATTTTGCTTTACTTTACGGGAGTTGTCATGTCCTACATATTTATATAAAATCTATGGCGATAATCCCATTCTGCAGTAACATACACTCTCCTCCATTTTTATTTATGTTGCCTTCATGTTGCTTTCCCATCTCCATCTGTGCCTTGTGGCTTAATGGGTTGGACAATAGAGCGTCATATGAATCATCTTTCACATGTTGTCAGATGAGGTCATTACTTTGCACAGCCCTCAAAGAGATTTACAGTAAAACTGTGAAGTGTCTTAAGTGTCAACACAAGCACAGACAGTCAAGTTTCAGGTTTGAATGAACAGTTATGAAGAAGCTGTTGATCTTCTCTGCCGCTGTCAGACACCACAAACAGAGGACAGCTCGTATCATTGCACCAGTTAAATGTCTAACAATTATAGTCTGATCGTCAGACTGAATAGTGATTTTATTTTTACTTTGTCAAGCAGTGGTTGTGTCCAAGTTTCCATTTTCTGTTTGGGAACAACTTTATTTTGCCCAAACCAAAGCAGCAAATAACAAATAGTTGATTTATTAGTACCTGTGTATACACATATACGTTTGTTCTTTACCTGTTGCCATTTTTCTCACACATCAAGCTGCTGTTCCAGTGCCACCTATTAATATCTGATTGGCTTGGTTGTTCTTCCAATCTGGGAAACAGCCATCAAGAGCACAACACTGCACCTACAGTATGTGAAACCCTGAGCTGAGTTTGTTGTGTGAGGCGAATGTACAACCATGCTAGAAGCTCTGGGAGGCTGAACCTGGTCACAGTGAGAGTTTTTAGCTAAGTGCTAACATCAGCATGCTAAAATCGTTACAATCACACTGTTAATATGCTAATGTTAAGTATACAATGTTTAACATCACAATGTTGATTTACCTATAATGACAGAAAACCATCTTTTAGAGACGTTTTAGTTTTGGTCAGTGTCCCATCCACCAACATGGGGGAGTTAGGGGTTATGACCTGTGAAGCAGCCAGCCCACAGGGGCGATCAAGACGCTTTGGATTCACTTTTAGGGGGCTGTCATGTCATCCATCTTTATTTGCAGTGCATGCTTCATGCCCATTTATGTAAGGGTGTTTCTCGCCCCAGTGGTTGTGGCAACACTTCCTGTGCCGTTATCGCTTCACTACAGTCTCCCTCATACAGCCAGCCAGTCACATCCCACAATCCACCAACTAGCCAGATATTTTTCCATCCGTCCATTCATCCGTCCAACTGTCCATCCATGCATCCATTAGACCGGTCTTTGAGTTATTCAAAGAGAGGGTCCCGAGGGGGATGATGGAAATTGAAAATGAGACAAACAGCAAGATAAACAAAACTGAGCAGAATTATTAAGATTTAGGCAAAAAGCAAAGCAAATATGGAGACGGTAAAAGAGACTATAGGGAAAGAGATCAATCAGAAAAGAGGAAGAAAGACAGTCAGAGACAGAAGGAGCATGTTATTTGTTTGAACCCATCATTCCTAGAAGGCTGTTTTTATGTCTGTCAGCAGCTTCTTATCATTCTCTTGGGGCAAATGTGCCTGCACACACAAACACACACAGACACACAAAATGTCAACTCACTTTGTCTTCGATGATGCTGCCGTCACAATGCATATTTCCTTTTCTTATGCATGCATATATCTCAATGACACTACATTATAGTACCATCAATAAGGTCCTATTGAGCTGATTCTGAGTTCGTCCAAATACCGGGTGAGGTCAGGTACTCTGGGTAGATTCTCGTTGCCCCTGAACAATCTGTGGTTACCGTCTTGCTATATCCGCCAAGCTGATCTCAGATCCATCAAAATTATAGTTTCATGCAAAAGATGTTTAACAACAATGCAATTACATGTTTGGTGATTAGCTGCTAATATTGAAAAATCCTGACATGTCAAACCTTATTTGTCACATTTAACCTGATGTCCTTGACTCCACTGTGGTTAAACCATTTCGTTTTTCCTTCCTTCCTCCCTCCCTCTATCCCACTTCCCCTTTGATCTCACAGTTTCACACGCATTTCTCATTTTCACTATTTCATTCTCGTTGACTTATTCCTTGTCTCATCCTCTCCCAAGATGCCGTCTTTGTCTTTCTTATCAGGACAAATCACCACCCCGCTGTTACTCGTAAATCCAGGAAATGAAACCATAAAAAATGGAGGGAAACATCTGAGGACCTTTATTCAAACCTCTGTCTCAATATGTCTTGCCTGTCTCCCTCTGTCTTCTTATATTTTCTCCGTCCCATTTGTCATCTCGCACATTTCCCTTTCTCTGCTGGTGTTATTTTTAAGTGCACATTTGGAAGCAGAGTTAAGGGGACTGTAGATTTTCAATCTCATAGTCATTTATTAATCATGGGGGTGGCCTCAGCATGCATAACACCTTCCAGTGCTCACTGCTGTCTCTCAAACCATTTTCATATCTCCTTCTTTGGCCAGTGGTTGTGGAAAGGGCATGAGATCTTATTCTAAGTAGAGATCCACCGAATGCAATTTTCTTGGCCGATTCCGATTTTTTAAAAGTCTGACCTGCCAATTCAGATTTTGTCCAATTCTCTTTCCAAAAACTATAACAACATACCCACACATTTTTCTAACATGTTTTCAATGGAAAATTCTCACATCTCCGGTGCAGAAGTGCACTAGGTTGCATAACAAACCTTTTTGTATTTCACACACCTCCAACTAAAAATAAAGTGCAGTATACGATGTGTTTTTCAATCCACTGATAAATACAGAAAAGGATCAGCATATTACTCCATAATCAATATGCAGGAAATATGGTCAAAGTTTCCTGTTCCTGAGTCATCAAACAGTAAAATATGCTTTTACGATAATGTGCAAGTAATATTTATGGAGTGGCATAGTATATTATACCATTATCTGCATTGTGTACTTTTACTTTAAATGCTTCAAGTACATTTTATCATATTCAATGTAAGCCTTTATAGTGTGGTACTAATATTTTACTTTTACTGATTTTTTGTAAAGAATGTGAATATTTCCTCCAACACCAGAGCAAACATTGTGTAATAACGTAATAATAATCATGAAATACAATATACTGTGAAACCATTATATTCTCCATGACTATTAATATACCACGTACATCTCATTCTGTCACAACCCCACCCCACACAGAAGGTGCTGGACAGGGCGAGTTGTGGGAGAAGAATAAACAGAGTTGATGGAGAGAAAAAAGATGCCTTAAGACAGAATACAGGGTTTCAGAGAGACACACAGACCTCGAAACAGCGACACACGGACAGATGATGAGTAGGAGGAGGAGAGCAGATGAAGTCATTGAGGCGTGTAGGAAAAGAATGGTGAGAATCTGACGCATAGCTGAGACACGATGTAGCGAGACAGCGCTGCCCTACATCACACACTGAACTGACATGGAGCAGAAATGCATGGGCGGAGCGCTGTCAATTTGTCCTCTCGCTTTTTTTTTTTTTTAAATTTTTTATAAAGGCGTCTTTTTCTCTGGTCAATTCCCGAAGGCAAGAACATTCACAATGACAGTTTACTGTTGCACATGCCAACATGGAAACACCCAGGACGGGAGGTGTTTGTTTGGAAATGTGTGGTTTAAGATTTGATTCCAACACTTCAACCTCACTTCTCTCAGCTTCTCTGCCCGATGATTGATTCTTCTCCAGGTTTTATTTTTTTCCTTTTGCAAAATTCATTTAAACAAACACAGACATAAGCAGTCACCTATACACAGTTTCTCTCTCTCTCTCTCTCTCTCTCTCTCTCTCTCTCTCTCTCTCTTTCTTTCTCTCTCTCACTCACTCACTCACTCACTCACTCACACCATCATATCCCTGTCCCTTCTGACCACCAGTCCCACCATTCCCTCTTAGTCCCCTGCTCCCATCTTTCCCCTCTTTCACACTACATTATAGAACAGCTTTCATTTAGGTATGAATATTAGATATTGCTTTTGAATAATGGAGAAAGACCGTATGTGAGGAATCTGCAGACATAAGAAGAAAAACGACAGTCGTACTTGTGGTTCTTCACTTGCACATTTAAAATAGCTCAATAGAAATGACTTTCTCTGGTCGAAACTGTTTCATTAAATAAATGATTTGCTTTAAGTGCGAGTGAAGAAGTGAGGTGTGTGCGTGTGTGAGTGATGCTACAATCGGTTGGAAGCTCTGCCGATATACTTCAGAGACACACTACTGTGTATTGAAATTGACAATATATTAAAACTGTTTTCTGTTGTGTAAATACAACTTATTCTTAAATGGGAAGTTTTATCAAGCTTTGTGCTTGCTATACTCTCAGGGTTTTGAAAGTTCCACACGCGACCTCTAAAAGGATAGAAACAAGCAGAACAAATATCAGCTTTTATTTCCTTTAGTTCCTGAAGAGTTGGGTTTGGTAAATTGCATTTGCAGCAGTGTAATATAGGAAGAGAACAGGGCAAAGGGAGCGGAGAGAGAAAGGAAGAGAGAGAGGGCTACAGGAAGAAACAAATAACACAAGCCCCCCAGCGTCCGAGTCACTTTAATTCGATGGAAGTGATTAACTGCTGTGTCTGCGTGTGAGTGTGTGTGGGGGTTGGTATTAGTTATAAAAGAGTTACTTCTGGGAGCACAGGAACTTCATGGCACACTTTATTCTTACCGACTATTCAATTACCTGAATTACCTGGTGCAGGAGCTTAAACAGCTTACACACACACACACACACACACACACACACACACACACACACACACACACACACACACACACACACACACACACACACACACACACACACACACACACACACATTGCCTGCTGCAAAAAAACGAGACATGCATAAATACACACATAAAACTAACACAGGGCCCTGCAGACCGACACATACAACACACTCAAACCTGCAAAAAGAAAACTGCAAAGTGCAAACATGAACAAGACGGAGGAAAACACAGATTTGAGTCGCATTTAAAAGAGATTAAGAGCTTTACTTACAAAGTGACATTCTAATTGGGTTTTCTGGCACAAACACTAACACACACACACACACACGCAAGTGGATGGTCATTGGAAGTCACAGCAACGAGCGAGAATGAAGGCATGATTCCTGTTTATTCCACATGGACTGATTCCACATCTACCAACATGACGTTTAAATCACTAGACTAAACACACAGTGGAAAGAAACAGAACCTGATCCCTGTGGAAGTACCTGATTCTCTGACTTAATTGTTCATAAGCTGTGATCTTATCATCTAAGTGAGAACTTGTGTGTCTTTGTTGAAAACATCCCTGAAACATTCAGAGATTTAGTGGCTGGTAAAATCCTCGTTTGGCAGAAATAACCTCAAAGTGGTTTCTGTAGCTGCAGATCAGAGAAACACATTCTAAGGAGGATTTTTGGACCATTCTTCCCAGAACTCCTTCAGCTCAGACAAAGCATGAGCTGCACCGCGCTGCCACTTTTTGAAGCCCTTTTTTGTGAAGTCTGTAGACCAATAGGGATTTCACATATACAGGCAGAGGGCACTTGCTCGGCTCCGATTGAGAGTGACAGGCTATTCCTTAATAAAACATTGGACACATGTACAGTAGACCCTTGAAATAGGTGAAATTAGAGGGAGTATCACCTATAGTCCAGTTGCTTCGTCTGGCTAATGGTCGGTTCAAGGTTTTTATTTGGATGAGTCCAGGACAATTTGATAATCTACTGGAAATAGTTTGATCCCTCATCGCAACAGTGAAAACTACAGGGAGTCCATTAGTCCTGCTGAGTGGCTGAGCATGTTTTGGGGGTCGGTCATATTTGTTTTAATGTCACTGCTATATTATGGATTGATGCCTAGTCTTTATCCAATGAGCCTGAAAATCTGAAAGGTGTAGAACGTTGATTTTTAAATAGGCATCAAGTTATGATTGTTATCACAATACATTACATTTCATTTAGCTGACGCTTTTATCCAAAGCGACTTACAATAAGAGCATTCAACCATGAGGGTACAAACCCAGAACAACAAGAATCAAGAAAGTACAATTTTCTTCAAGAAAGCCAAACTACAAAGTGCTATAAGTAAGCGCCATTTAAGTGCTACTAAATCGCTTTTTTTTTTTTTGTTATACAAGGTATAGTCGGAAGAGGTGTGTTTTTAGTTTGCGTCGGAAGATGTGTAGACTTTCTGCTGTCCTGATGTCATTGGGGAGCTCGTTCCACCATTTAGGAGCCAGGACAGCAAACATTCGTGATTTAGTTGAGTGTTTAGCTCGCAGTGAGGGAGCAACAAGCCGATTGGCAGATGCAGAGCGGAGTGAACGGGCTGGGGTGTAAGGTTTGACCATGTCCTGGATGTAGACTGGACCCGATCCGTTCGCAGCACGGTACGCAAGTACCGATGTTTTGAAGTAGTGTGAGTGAATTTAGGTAGGTTAAAGATCAGTCGAGCTGCTGCATTCTGGATGAGCTGCAGAGGTCGGATGGCACTAGCAGGTAGACCTGCAATAGTCAAGGCGTGAGATGACGAGAGCCTGGACCAGAACCTGCGCCGCCTTCTGAGTGAGAAGGGGACGTATTCTCCTGATGTTGAGAGAGTTGGTGTACAGAGAGAAGAGGAGGGGACCCAGGACGGAACGTTGAGGGACCCCAGTAGTGAGAGGACAAGGTTCAGACACAGATCCTCTCCAAGTTACCCAGTAAGTGCGTCGTTGAGGTAGGATGAGAGCAGGGAGAGAGCATAGCCTGAGACACCCAGATCCTGAAGGGAGGAAATAAGGATCTGGTGGTTCACTGTGTCAAATGCAGCAGAAAGGTCTAAAAGGATAAGGACAGAGGAGAGAGAGGCTGCTCTAGCAGTGTGAGGCTGCTCAGAGACAGCAAGGAGGGCAGTTTCAGTGGCCTGCCTTGAAACCAGACTGGTGAGGGTCAAGAAGGTTGTTATGGTGGAGATAGGAAGAGAGTTGATTAAAGATAGGTCTCTCAAGAGTTTTGGAAAGAAAGGGGAGAAGAGAGACAGGTCTGTAGTTATTTACTTCTGACGGGTTGAGGGTGGGTTTCTTCAGGAGAGGGTTTACTCTTGCCTCCTTCAAAGAGTTAGGGAAACAGCCAGTTGACAGGGAAGTGTTGACTTATACTTAAAAATATTTGAAGTGAATGCAGGCCTGCTTCTATGCAATAACGGAAAGCATGAAATAGGGTTGGACTAACAATCCTGGTGGACATTGTCAAAGTTCACATTGGCAGGATATAGTTCACTGGGAGGAACATGGAGATGGCATGAAATGTTGCACCATTGGTCCTACTGGGAGAAAAACAGTGCTAAAATAATAACCTGCTTTCACCAAGGTTCACTTCCTGGAAGTGGCCCATCTGGCTCAGACCTGTGAGTGCAACAAACACAGTTGGCAGCACTCACGGGAGGGAACGCTGCCAATCTTTCCCTGGTCGCTACATGACTCCTACAGGTTGGTTAGATTGGTTGGATCGAGTGTGGGAGACAGCAACAAAACCCACTGAGAATCTAAGGAGGTCAGGTTTGGTAATGACACGGACTGTATGCATGGTAAGAAAATGGTGATGTATGTTTTCCTGTCTTTCTTGTATTTTTTATCACTTTGATTGCTTGACCAAATATCTGCATCTGAATTATTATTTTTATATACCACTTTATGGTGGTTATATAACATCTACTCTGAACTCATGATAAAAAATATTCAACTATTAGTAGAATTAAAAGAGGGTTTGCCAAGAAGGCAACAAGTGCATATCATATCACTCAACCCCCCCCAAACCGTCTTCATCAGTCTGACTATTTCCATTCAGTCCTCTGACCCAGCCGTTCTATAATAAAACCATGATCATCCTCTTTGTTCACCTTCCTGCCCTCTCATGGTCATCTACCCAGTGGCCCACACCAGTCCAGAGAAAAAGTAAAGAATGTCTAAACAAATAAAATAGCAAACATGCAAAAGAGACAGAAACTCAACCTTTACACCTCTGAAGATAGATGGAGGGAACACAGTGAATCCAAAAACAACATAAAAGAAGGAAATAACAGCTTCTGAAAAACAACATCACACGGTGACATATTCATATTTCACCAAGCGACCACTCCAAGCAGGAAAGTGTGTAGTCTGTGAAAATATGAATTAGTATGTGTCCTGTGTGTGTGTGTGTGTGTGTGTGTGTGTGCATGAGAGAAATCCATTTGGGACAGTTGGGGTTGGTCAGACCAAAGAGGTTGCTAAAAACAGGAAACACATGGTAGTGGAGGCAACAAAGCTCACATCAAAGCATCACACACAGAGACGCATACAAACCCCTTACCCTCACCTTAGACTAATCATAACCTGAGCTCCAAAACCAAGTCTTAACCCTGAAATAATAGTCTGGAGCCACAGGGACCTCAATTTTGTAAATTGTGTTTGTACTCGGCTACCGAATCAAACCATAGCATTCCAAGGATGTTTCCCTGAATCGCTCGATAAACACAAAGCAACTTATGTTACCGGAATGTGAACAGCACTGCAGACCTTATTTTACTTCATGTTCCCACTGCCTTGTGAGAAAATGCAGTAGAACTTGAAAGGCTACCTAATGATGGTAATATAAAGTTTAAAGAAAAAGGTCAAATGTTATGTTATGAGCAGTAACAAATAAATTGTAATTGAAAGTACTGCAAAGAAGAAGGATTCAATATAACTGTGGTAAAAATATGTATATACCCCAGACTCTATAGGTGCAGGCGGTACCCCTGAGACAGTCCAGCACATAATAGTGGGCTGTAAGATGCATGCAGGTACATGGAACACCACAACCAAGCGGCTGGCATTTACAGGTCGTTTACAGGCATTTTTACAAACACCTTCCAAAGAAAACTCTGTTTCCTGTGTATCTGTGTGCACCTGTAAAACAGAGCAATTGGGAAACTATGGCATCACAGCTTACATCACACATTCCCACTATAGCTTTGTGTAACGACCATGTATCAGAAAAAACTACAATAATCAAAGCTATGCATCACTTTCTCTATGTTTGGTTCATACGGCTAGGTCAAAGTTTTTATTAAATTAAAGAGCTGCTCTGAGTAAAGCTGCTCTGAAGACACCCAACAGAGAAAAAGGCATTTTTTAAGTTTTTATTGCATTTACCTGAATGTGAGTTTTAAGTGTGAAAGACAGTTTTTAGATCAGACAGTAGCAGGAAGACAAACAGTTCTGTTCTGGAGAGCGTGGACACCCACATGCAGGTAGGTTATCTGCAGTGTGAGAGGAAGTCTGCTCTCTGACACCTCCGTCTGACGGCCATAACTCATAACAGCACACAAATAGATACAAACACAATAGATACTGTACGTGGATAATGATGTGACGGTGTGCTTTCACGGACCGACACAACTAAATGAACACGCAATGTAGAGCATGTGAACAGACACACACAGACACACACCGACACACATAATGGCACTACATAAAGTTCAGACTGCATGGCCGCCCTGAATGCCCCTCAGCTACATAATTTACAGTGAGTGTCTGACCTGTTTTTGATGATGTAGGTGGAAAATTCTCGACGATTATTCATGTCTGTGCAAAATCCTGACTCAGAGATAAAAAATTATTATATCACAGCAATACAATGTGCTTAAGGGGAAAAAACAGTCTCAACGGCTCATGGTTGCTTATTTGTTTCCTGTAATCTACATTATGTTTGTAGCGAGCAAAGTCAGCTGCATAAAGCTTGGACAACATGTTAGGTGTAGAGTGTTGACAGTTCATTATATAGACTGAATATGGCTGTAGACTCAAGTGTGGATTCTCAGTGAGAAGGACCAACATTTATATTGCTTCAAAAAAGGTTGCCAGATTGAATGTAGACATCAGAATATAATATATTGGTGCTTTAAGACATTTCCACAGTAAATATGTCAAGCTCTATATATTATGTATGCACCCATGGGTCAATGCACCTTCTATCAGTATTTTATGAAAATTGCAATTATGGTGAAGCTGATTGAATATATAAATTACAGGATCTCAATCACTCCAACGAGCTGCGTTATATTTCACATGAGGACGACGTGTCAGAACGTGTCACATGTCCAACTTCCCTCTAGATCACGTCAGGGGTGGAAGACACAACACTACACACTCTTGATGTTTTACTACATGCTCAAGAGGATTGATGAAAACACATGAATTAGTTTAAATAAGTGAAAGTTTAGCCAGCAACAGAAGAGATTTCACAAACTCCGAGTGTAGGACAACTTGGCTCAGCACGAGTCACAGTGAATTTGACAGCAGTCGACAGTAATCGATCTTTTCCTTTGCCATCTTTAACACTTGTCCCCAGATGAGTCAGTTGGCTTTTATATATTTTTTTCTGTTAATACTTCAAACTGTAACTTCTTCACTTTAACATGAGTTTTGTAGAAACCAATCCCTAGTCGGTGTGTACGTTTTGTCAGTCAGCTCTGATGCTAAACTCCTTACAGAGAAAATAAGCCCGTTTGCTTTACTTGTCCGTTACCACTTCAGATAGTAAGCGAGTTAAATGTAGCTAGCGTAACACTGCCTACTGGAAAAGTAACTGGACCTTCAACTAAAAGACCAAATTAAATAATAAGCAACTACATATGGAAAGCAGTGTTTCCCACAGAAGTAGATTTTGGCTGCTCCATACTAATACAAACGATCTCTGTCCAGACAAGCATTTTAGCTCCATATCTCTGTTCATACCAACACATCTAAAAACGGATATCACATGTCCATTTATGTAAACCGAGCATGTGTGTGCTGGTGGAGCCATGAAGTTGGTTCTTTAGTTACAGAAAATACTCAGAAAAAGGAAAATCAATGGTGAAAAGTAAGAGCAGGGATTTTCTTTCCCTGGACCGACGTCGAGGTGGAACTGTTACTGACGACAAGCGTTAGCAACACTTTGCATTCCCCGCTGGTAGTTGACTTGTGACTGATAAGAACCTATCAAACATCTCCACTTTTGCCCGTCCATGATACAAGACAGCGAAACTAAAGAGAACAAAATGGGGTGAACAACCACTTACCAAGATTTACCACTTGAGACCGCAGAGTAGTGTGGAGGAAGCAACAGTGATGTGTTTTAAGACTCAAACGTAGCAGTGTGGATGTAGCCTCTTTTAAATCCAGTATATCTGTCTACATAAAGTTATGTTCCCCCCCAGTGTGTGTTGTAAACTTCATTTGCATATTCATCACATCCTAACTTTGATGCATCTTCCTCAGCTTTCCTCCAGGTTTAATGACACAGCTCCACATCTTGCGTCATCCTAAATATCAAATGGGGGCCTCATGATTGTTCCAGTGAAAGTAAGATGGAGAGGAGGAGTCTGACTCGTGTGGGAAGGAGAGTTAAAAGCATTTTGGAGCCATTAACACCATTTTCTCTCCCTTCACAGCCTCTTAAAGGCAATGAAGTCTGACACCATGTCTGTTTCAGCGACGTCTGCTCCGACTCTATCTGTGTCTAATAGAAAGGGTGAAATCATGTTGGATGAAGATCAAGCTCACACTCCTCCCTTGAATGAGGTTTAATTTTCCTCCGTCTATCCCTGTCGTCTTTTACCATCCTCCTACTCTTCACCTTCCTTCTCTCTCTCAAACAGACGTGAACATGCTCCTCATTTTTTTCATCCATTAGAGAAACACCCTCCCTCCTATTTCTCTTCCCCGCATTTATCTACTGTCTGTTTCTTTTAGCCCATCATTTTGTTCAGAGTCAAAACTTCCATCAAGCTCTCCCCCCTATTCGTGCTCTATAAAACACTTTGACTTTCCATTTGATTCTTCCATCTATGTCTTTTTACCTTTTACTCAATCACATCACACAATCTGTAGCTCTGGATACAGCATAATATGAAATAATTTGTTTTGTTCCCATCCACTGATCTCTCAATCCAAACCCTATATCTTGCTTTGTTTTTAAGGTGTGTTTACTGACCTCATACACAACAAGTAGAGTTTTATGATGCTTATTAAAACAGAAAGAAATTATGAAATGGACGAAAGTGCTGAAGTTGCCATGACCTTAACCAACCCTGAATGCACCACCTGTCTCCACACACAATCCTCTGCACACTCTCCATTTGCTCAGCTGTTGTGTCAGACTGCGTCTGTCTGCCTGCTTGGCTGAGTTCGTCTTTACTAATGAAGCATGTTAGTGACAGAAACACTGAGCTAATCCTGCCCAGGATACAGCATTTAGGAGAATTACAAACACACAAATGAACAGACTATCCAACCGGCTTGGGGGGGGGAGCTGATGTGCTTCATATGCTACAAGACAAAAGAGGCTCTTTCCACCCTAAGATAAGTAAATACAAACAAATTCCATCAAGTTTTTTCAATCTGTTAAAAGAAACGTCTGAAGCCTTGAATTTGTTTTAATCATAAAGCATTCACAAACGATGAAAGGCTTTTGAGGCACGCTGCGGTCATATAGCAACAGTATTGTGCTCCACAAGACCGAGGATTGACAAGAGCTACTCTCAGTAACACTCCACTGCTCTGCTGATGTAATGCTGATGATATGGGCGAAAGTCAAAGATAGCAGCCTCTCACACACAAACACATTTTCATCATCATCATACAAGCAGAAAATCAAACCCACACATGTAAGACAGATGCACGCAAAAATTATGCGTGCATAATAAGTTTAGATACATAAATGCTTGCACACACACGGCATGCTGCCTGTTTTCGAGACACATCGAGTCTTTGGATAGCAATGTCATTCACTGGGAACTGGTCAAGCACAAGATGCAAAAGAATACAAAATAAGACGAAGTTCGCTGAGAGATCAGAATTGTTTTGGTCTGTGACCGGTGCCATTTTTTTGTATACAGAAATAATGTGTGATACTATGGAGAAAAACTTCCTGAACACAGTGACATCACTGATAAACATTTACAAATAATAGTTGTTGTAGAGTTGAACAGAACTCAAACCTTCAGGTTTCTCCAAACCTTTTCAGACACTGTGCCACAAGCAAATAAGGAACTTCAGTTGTCTTCAGGTAATGTGTCTGGGTTTTTTGGGTGTAGTTTTAAAGGCAGGTGGAAGCAAGTTGGGATTAAAAGAAAAGCATCTGTCAGTAGAGATAGCATTTTACAGCCATTCAAACAAAGTGCAAAGTGATGACGGAAAGAATAATCCAGAGCTGATCACTTCTTATTCAGAGGTACCTCATGGAGAAATGAAGAGTGAAGAGTCATCACACCTTCAGTAAATAAACTGGTGAGGGCGGCTTATGTTAGAAGAGCGTCTGAAGAAATAACATATTTGGTGCCTCTCTGTTCCTATGACAATGTTCACCTGACGTAAGAAGCAGTTCAACCGTGTTAGAAACCAGCAGCACATCACGAGGACAGCTTTTAGCCACAGGAGGGGGGGGGGGGGGGGGGGGGGGGCATCCACCAACCACTGCCTGATGTTTGATTAAAGAAGAGACAGCCTCTGTGTCATGCTGCAAACCGACAGCACTTCAAACCTAGAATCGCATGAACGTTGCAAATTATATGGAGCTGTGGATTTGCTTCTTCCCAGGAATAAATGGTGTCTGCCCATGTGTGGTCTGCAGCAGCAGGCTCTCATTGCTTGACACTGCCCAGACTGTGGCTCTCCTCCCACATAGGTGCAGCCAAGGTCATGATGAGTCATCACTAAAAACTAAATGGATACAGGTGAGAAAAACTAAAGTGATGAAAAGGCTCTTTTTCTGGTGCAAACCCCCACCGCGCACTGGTCACAAACACAGATCCCCCTTTGAACTGGTGATTTGGTACAAAGCCTTGCATTTACCACAGATCCAAAAAATTATTGAGTTGCCCTTTTAAAAAAAAAAACTGAAAATGGACCCTTTTGGCTGCAGAAAAAAACCCTGCAGGAATCTACACCTTGATTTTATACCTTAAAGCCTCAGATGCTTCAGGCCAGTTAGCGATGAGACACCATGCTACCAGTGAAGACTGGAGAACATGATGCAGCAGTACCATTTCTCATGGAAGACAATAGGGTAGAGATTCATTAGCCTAATAATGTGCATGTTTATTAGTTTCAAATCCCAGACTTTGATTGATTTACTGTTTCACCACAGCGTTTAGTGAGCCGAGGTTGGACAGGATTCTAAAATTTAAAAGTAAGTTAGGGGTTTCCTTGGGTTATGGGGGGGGGCCTTACAGCAGCTTTATGAAACTCCTTCTCTCTCCACAGTCGCCAAAGTGCTGCTCATTGTGGAGCTGTTGGGTTTCTGTAAAATGTTTAAGGTCTTGACCTTCTATGTAAAGTGCCTTGAGATAATGTATATTATGATTTGGAGCTATAAAAATAAAATTGAATTATCAGAGTGGTACACAACTGTCAACATTGTTTTTTTTCTGTGCCTTTGCAGATGCAGCACCCAAGTCTTATAAATGTAGAGAAACCCCTGCATCTGCTCTGACACACACATACACACATTGGGTCACTTTGCATACGACTGCCACAAACTACAACAAAAGGCCTTTATGTTGTCTGCTTGTGTATCATCTCCAATATGAAGTGCGTGTGTGCGTGTAACTGTGCGAGTGTGTGTGGGTGATCCATGGTTTGTCTACGGGCTGGTAGACAGAACCACGGTCATAAATCCGCCCAGCTGTAACCGCGGTGATTTGCAGGTTCAGAGAAACCATAAACAGCAGCACTGAGCGGCCCACTGCCCTCAGAGGAGGCTGAATTAAGTGGTGAGTGTGTAGCTGTGTGTGTGTGTTTGTGCATGCCAAGTGTGTGTGTGAGCGTGTATCCCCTCTGGTGTGCGAGTTTGCTCAAGGGCATCCTTTGCGGGAGATGAGAGGTGAGTTTGGTGATTGGCCGAGGGTCTGAAGAGTCATTAATCTGCGCCGCCTCATTGGCTGTGACGGCAGAGGGGAGGGGTTAGTGCAGCTGGTCAGTTAGCCGCTGTCAGTTTTCTAATCTGGGACATTCTTCAATATTAGACAGAGTGCAGAGGATCACTGGGGCCAAACTGGAACCACTAAAACACTTGATTTCTCTGGCCTGCCTGAGTTTTTTTACTGGGGGGCACGCTGTCCTGATTATTTATTTATCTATTTATTAAGGTTCAGAGACAGTTAAATAAGCAGAAAAGCGTTTTTAAGATTGGAGAATCCTGATCACATCTGACCCCCCCCCCATCGCTGTGACTGCAACAATCAATCAGTAAGAAACGTCCAATGGTATTTTAAAAGGGATTCATAATTATTGTATATTTCTTACAAAATAACTGCAGGGTATACAGCATACTATGAAACTGAGTCAAGGGAATAATATTATCTTCTTTTTTTGTTTTACAGAAGCACATTCAAGCTAGAACATTAACTGGGGGTTAAAAAGCTGGTGCCTTTTTTTATTTTATTTTTTATTTATTTATATAATTATATTTAGAATGTAACAAGAAAAGTATATTAGGTGTGCAGAGAGAGAAATAGAAAATAGTAAGCAAACATAAACGTAATACAAATAACAATGAACGAAATAAGGAGCAAAATATTTATATATACACCAGGAATATTTATAAAATACAGAACGGCTGCACAAGTATAGTCTTTGTACTGTGAACATAACATTTGGAAGTTGTGCAGAGTAAGAAGGTCTGTGTGTGTGAATATGAGGAAGAGAATGGGACTGCTGTGGAGGTCTGATCGTATATATTTTTTTAGTTTTTCATTCTCACTCTCCTAATCTTCGTCAGTTAATCATTTTTATTTTCACCTCCCTCCTCCAAACCCATTTCTTTTTTTATGAGAGGAACGATGGACGGTCCAATCTCCAACAAGATTGTTTTTCCTTTCAGTAGGATCTTACTTCACAGATAAACATCTGCTGGACAGTAGGTGAAGATAACGTTGGACAAATCCAATATGAAAGAAAGGCACGCAGGAGTTTTACGGTTGGACCAAGGGGCAACATCCCGGGCTGAGCGATGAGGCCAATACGGAAGTGCAAAAAGCTGCAGTTCACTGGGTGGCCACTTGAGGCTGGCTCCAAGAAGGAGTCAATTCCCATTGACTCCCATGTTAAAAAGCCCGACTTTAGAGCAGAATTAAACCTGTTTACAGCCTGGTTCAAAAAACGGTTTTAGTCTCAATCACTTAGTTCTTCCTTCATGACAACTCTGAGGTGAATTTTTTTCTAACTCACTCGTTTAAATTATATAGAGGTTTGATATTATGAATAATTATCACTTGATGGACAGGTGACGTCACCGTTAGCTCGCGACTCCAGCTCCTAGCCTGTTGCCTGCTCGGCTTCACCTGAGCTAACAGGCTAACAGGCTAACCCCCGTCACCGAACAGGACCTGAGTCTGTGGAGAGGTTTCACTCACATATCGGATGAATAATACGGTTTGATGTTCGGCTTGTTCCCCGGACGGAGAACTTAAAGACGTCTGCGCTCCCGTTTCTGTGGTCAGTAAAGTATAGTATGTTATTTATGTGTTAGTAGTGATGAGCAGGTATCGGTGTCTCTGTACCTGGCTTGTTAGTTTAGCTCCGCTAGCCTGCAGGCAAGATACCAGCAGTAATGGCGATGCTAACGGGACCGTACGGGAGTTATTGAACCGACATGAACCGACATGAACCGGTCCACACAGCAGAGAGAAGCGTTATGAATCTTTTAAACTGAGACAGGAGACTGTGTGTGTTTGGAGAATAAGCTCCACCACGTAAGATATCTAATATTATGTAAAGTTGTTTCACTCGCCAACCCATTTGACTTGACTACGTTACACAGATTATTATTCTGCAGAAACAGATTTACTGTGATCAACTGAAACGTGAGTATTTAAAGTCACATCTGCATTTTAAGAGCAGCTGTTTAAAGTAGCATTACGTCTCCTGAAGCTCTTTATTCAGAGTATTGGTGTTGATGTGTTGTAACGTGTTAGTGAAAACTAAACCTGTCGGCTACATTCAGTTTTTACATCGTTAATCTTAGGCAGACTTTACTGAATTATTGTGTTAAATAAGTGGACATGCAGAATAATGTATTTTTTTGTCACATAAATAAATTATAGGAAGTGTAACTTTACTAGACTAGACAGTCACATAGAGAACCTGAGGCGGATGTCCACCACCTATTTCCTAAGCTGAAATGATTATGATCTGATGAACTTTGAAGTAATAAACTTTTATTTTTACCATGTAAAAGTCTGTTAAGGAGTTAACCTGGCACATGTATGACTTTACATATCTGTGTATTTGTGTTGAATGTTCCTCTGGGTGACTCAGACAGCCTGCACCTGTGGATGTCCAACATGAGACACAACTGGAATCCAACCAGACTGAACACTGAGGGTCATCACTTCAACACTGACTCCAGGTACAGACCTGTTTTCATAACTTACAAACAATCAAAGCAAAGTATTGCACATAATACATAATGTATTAAATTATATATGCAATACTATTAATGTGGAAGAACTCCATACTGTACATTCATTGTCTTGGTAGTGCACTGTTTAATCCAAAACCATATTCAAATACATAGTTGAATATCCACAGAAAATAAGGATACAAACTTTGTTCATAAGTAACACTTCCTCTACAATAATGCCATACTTTTATGTTTCCTGTCATTTTATTAGGGACGGACGAGCCTGAAGGACACAGCTGTGCTGACTGTGTTCTGTCTCTTATGGCAAAGAAGAAAAATAAAACACTGGGTTTTTATCTAAAGTGTATCAAATCAGAAAGTAAAAGATAAACATTGTTCTGATAAGTGTTCATTTTTTTAACCAACCATAATGAATATAGAAATTAACTCTATTATCCATGACACTTAGCAATGACTGCCAACTCTAAACAGTTGCAGGCCATCTTTAGTTAAGGGAGGAAAACATGAAGTGTTGTGCAGATGAAGCTGGTGCAGGTCGTCCTCATGTTGACCAGCCTGAAGCTGCCGATCTCCACCATGTTGCTGCTGCCACAGTGGATGCTGAGGACATCAGGTGCTGCAGTGCTTCATCTAATGAAAAGAAGAAACTCACTATAAAAGGATGTTTTATGTTGTGTATGTTCCAGCAAAGACTGGTTCTTACAGTTTATTCTGTGTTCAGCAGGTGGAAGCACCACAGATTTCAGACAGAACCGATGTACTGGGCTCTGGGTTTGTACCCTCATGGTTAAATGCACATATTGTAAGTCGCTTTGGATAAAAGCATCAGCTAAATGAAATGAAATGTAATGTACTGAAAGAAATAAAACCATTATATCCATTATATATACAGTCTATGGTCTTCATCTGTGATTAAAGTATGACTTTGAAGTTGATCAAAGGAATCCTCCTTTGATAGGAATCCTCCTTTTGATCAACTTCAAAGTCATACTAGTGTTGTAGAATGAAACAATAGCAAATTAGCTCACCTATTTAAGAGAAACATTTGTCAGTGGAACCAGACACGACGACCGTGAGCCAACGTCAGACACACGAGAAACTTCTCTCCAGTGACTTTCGACCATCAAGAGAATACTCTACAAAAACTTTTGTACACAGCTACAGAAGAAAGTACTCTACAGAAACCTTCTTGCTACACTGCAGCACCTGTTAATCGACATGGAGAGGATCAAAAGCTCAGGAGATGAGCAACAGAAGTGCAGCATGAAGAAAAGGCTCCGCCGAGCCCTCCAGGACTCGCAGAGGGAGAACCAGGAGCTGGCGGCTGAAAACGCCCGTCTGAAGGAGCTGGAGGCTGAAAGCGCCCGTCTGGAGGAACTAGAGGCTGAAAACGCCTGGTTGAAGGAGCTGGAGGTACTAAACGGCCGACTGGAGGCTGAAAATGCCTTGCTGAAGGCTGAAAATGCCCGGGTGAAAGACCTGGAGGCTGAAAACCAACGGCTGAAAACGCTGCTCTCAAAAAGCAGATCACCATGGAAAATATTTCCTGGGGAGAAGAGAGGAAGAAGATGGTCGAGAAGTTGGAGTCTTCTGCCTCACTTCTGTTGAAGTCCAAAGACAACCTGACCAGCTTGATTCAGCTCGTGGAGTCTGAAAAAGCCAAAAAGAAGGAGCTGGAGAAGGAGCTGAGAAACATGAACATGAGCTTTAAAGTAAAAGAGGAAGAGGTCGTCTCCCTCTTTAAAGTAAAAGAGGAAGAGGTCGTCTCCCCGAATGCAGACCTGAAGCTCCAGCAGGACAAGCTGCAGCACTACATCCTCAAAAATGAGGGCAGGTCCGAGGAAATAGAGGAGCTGCAAAAAAAAAATGAGAGACTTAGATGAAAGGAGGTCCACCGAGCACGAGGAGTCCCTAGAAAAGGAAATCAAGCTGGAGGACGCCATAAAACTCCCGGTCCAGCAGAACATTGTGCTTCAGGTACGTTACACCAACTCATTCTGATTGAATAATATTGGATTGTTGATTTGTTTCCGATTCAGACTTTGAAAAAGAAAAAAGTGAAACTTATGTTGTCTCTGTGTTTTCAGGAACAGGCCTTGAAGACTGACAGCTACAAGGAGAGGGTCAAGAAGGAGAAAGAGGAGAAGAAAGAAAGGAAGAAGAGCGAGAAGATGGAGAAGATGGAGAAGAAAGAAAGGAAGAAGGAGGAGGAGAAGATGAAAAAGAAAGAAAGGAAGAAGAGAGAGAAGGAGGAGAATGAGGGGACGACGAGGAGGAGGTTCCCCTGTTTTCTCTTCAACTTCAAACCCTCCTAATCTCCTCTCCCATCCTTTCTCTCCCTCTGCCCTGTCAATCATCCCCTCATCCCAGCTCCCCCCACTACCTTACACCTTAACCCCCTACCCTCCTTACCCTCTTCCCTCCCCTCCTCACCCTCCATCTACCTGTATGTGTTAGGAAATGAAAAAGAACGACCTATCAATAACAGTGACCTTTCCTCTGTCTAGTGATTCCAGAAAGCTCTGTCAGTATGTGACTTGTATATCTCAAGAACTGTTCTTCTTATCAGCTACACACATGTTTATTCAAAGGCCGATTGAAGAGCAGTTTTTGTGACTGTTGTGATTTCTTTTTTAATAAACTTGGAATAAACAGACAACCAGCGCTGTGGCTGATGTTTGGTCCACAATCAAAATGATGAAAACCAAAGATTTATATGTAAAAAAAACTAAATATCTATTTATATTTTATTCCTTTGTATTTTAGCTGGAAAACACACATTCTCCGCAGCACTATCCTTTTATTAGATTTAATTATATTATTTTGAAAGACACTGACAGACTATGTATCTACTTAACTAAGGTATGTTTACTTAGTTTTTCTGCATCAAAATATACAGAGGCTGTACATCACGTAATAACTCCGCTGCAGAGATCACATGGTTTTGTTGACACCCCATCGACACCGACAAACTCTCTTTACGTCTTCATCCCAGTCTATGGGTTGGATCAGGGAACAGGGCTGTGTCCCAAATCACTCACTCATCATAATATAGTCTATGGGCAGCAATCAACAATTATTTGGCTCATCAATTCATAATCGGATAAAAAGACAAAAGATACATTTTACCCTTTCCAGCAGTTTATTTGAAAAGTTACTTTTTTTTCTTGTACAATGCTGTTAATGTATTACAGATATCCTCAATGTAATAATGACTATAATTCTACTTTTATTCTGACTAGTCATGAATTCTAGATGTCCTAAATTTACCTAAATTCAAGATACCGTGAATTAAGTTTGAACCAGTCAGGAGGATGTTGAATTATGATATGATATGATTCAACTAAAAACACACACATGATTGACAAAAGTAGTTTGATACTATGTAATTAGAGGTGTTGAAAATTTGAGTTTTGAGTAGTTAAAACAGAATCAAAGATATTGTTTAGACTCAGAATGATGTTATATAAATTGTATATGAAAATTCAAGAACGATTAGTCAAAAGGATGTTGCTGATATCTGTAAAGTTCATGCTGGATAGTCAAACTTGGTTAAGAAAAGTTGAAACGGCTTATCCTGTGAATGAGACAGAGAGCTGCCTGTCTGTCAGTCACAGCAGACCAGCTGCACTGAATTCATGTCTGTATTTATGTAAAAGAGTAACAATGAAATATCTCCCAGCAGGTTGTTTTTGGCCTTTAGAACATAACCGCTGTGCAACAATTAGAAAATGATAGTTTGTCGTAAAAAAGTGTGCGTTTTCATTAAAGTCTCAAAGAAAACCTGTGTAAATCATTTGAAATCAGCTCAACACAGTTTGTGGCTAACAGTGCTCTTCGAAGGCTTTAATGTAAAATATTCTCACACTTTTAACGACTGTCCTCCGCTGTATCATTAGCGGCGTTTGTCTCCACCATTTTTCAAATGTTTACGCCACAGAGGACACAGCGTTGTCACGTGAGCTACACAAGGCACGGGATTGGCTGGTTTACTGCCTCCACACCAGGATACGTTGCCACAGTGTGTGCCGTGTATTATAACAGACCCGACTAACTGATGACTAAACAAAGTGCCAACTATTTTTATGATCGATCAAATAAATTAGTCTGCTGTATAATGAATTTGCTTTTCATTAATATTATACCCTATATAGTGGAGTCATTGTATCCCACAGTGAATCTAGAAAAGTAGTCTCCAACCGATGGTCTCTATAAGCAATATATACCATCATGCATTGAGCTTGCGGCGCAGACAGGATGAAAATGGCGGAAAGACGAGAGGAGGGAAAGCAGCACGTCTTGGTCCTGATTCTTATCAAAAATATCCAAATTATCAGAGATTTGCTCAGACACCTTCCAAAGTGCAGATCTTCAAAAGCTCTGTATCCATGTGTAGATGACAATGACATCACAGCTGACTTTGCACAAGCCCACAGTTGCTTTGTGTAATGAGCATGTGCCAGAAGCAACAATGGCTGGTATACAGGTTTATAAACAGGCTCTACATTTGGTTAGCACTGCGAGGTCTAATTACAAGTTTGCAGCTAAATTTACCTTCACTGCACCACATTACCAAGCTGGTACCAAGCTGGTAATGTGGTCACACACATCTGCCTCGGCCATTACTACTTAGACCACAGCGTTTCTCTCTGTTATTTAGCGGATCATTGATGTTGACTTTATCGCCACCAAGATGCTTGTTTGAGCGTTTAGTCATTCGTGTTCTCTTCTCGACGGAGATATTTCAAAAACCAGACACCATTCACGCCAACAGGTTGGAAACTGATTGATTCAGAAAGAAGAACTCATGTAAAATCAATCCAGCAAACGGATTCTGGATGGTTTGTGTCCAGTAACGGTAACATTGATCCAGCATGAAAAAAATAAACTGCAACTACTTCAGTATTCTTCAATATCTGGGTTAAAAGTCTATGTATATATAAGATAATATAACATGATATCATATAATATAATATATACTGTAGTTCAATACAGGATTCAAACTCAATGCAAGATGTCCAGTACAAGGCAGAGATGGAAGATTAATTTTGACACAAACAACAAACAATAAAAAAGTGACAGTATATTTTAGAACTCACTAATGACAAGGAATAATTCAAGGAATAAGTAGCTCCAGAGCATCAACACAGGAAAATCAACAGCCGATTCCAAACAGGCAGGTTTAGAACGGGCACTGCATTACTTGGGATGGACACAAACTTTGGAACACCTCTCAATGTAAACCAGTACAGTTCCACATAACCACAACTTACAATGGAAAATAAGGATTTTTGTATTTTGTTTTGTCTAGATGTTCCTTATAAACAGGCAAGTGAGTGTATGAGTCATTGCAATGCTTTTGAATTTGTAGTCCACTATTATCTCGTTAGGTGTCTGACAAATAGGGTCTATAATTATTATTGTTATTATTAGTATCATAAAACAGCACTGACAAGGAAATTAGATGGTGATGATTGGAAGATTTATTTGATGATTGAACTGTTGAAGCTCAGTTGTAAGTCATTTGCAAGCCGTCATGGTAAAGAGCGTCTGCAAAATATGTCAATATAAATCTAAATGAATATAATATTGACATAGTGATGATACAGGGAGCCTGTTTTGAACAGGCAATGCAGTATTAGGTTATAAAACACATTTTTGCCTTGTAACAAGTCAGTAGTCTCAAATATTGTGTGAGAGTCGGCAAAAAGTTCTTAAGGAATTCTGTCAAACATCCAGCAATAACGCAATAATCCCCTTAGTCTGCAGGGACTACGTAGATTAGAGTAGAAAAGAGAGAGAGAGAAAGTGACGCTGCAAAAAAGAATCAGTCGAGAAGCAAAGACAGAAAAAGAGCAAGATAAAGGAATGGTTGAAAAAGAACAGGGGGAGGAGAAGGAGTACGGAGAGAGCGAGGTGTGAAGGTGCAGGAAGGAGAGAAGAGAGCAAATCATACGAGAACAAAGAAAAGCCGTGAGCAGAGACGAGAGTTAGAGAGGAGTAGAGGAAATCGGCGGAGGAGAGTAAAGATAGAGAGAACAAAGGAGAAACAAAAGCAAAGAGGGAATGAGCAGGAAATTCCCCTGAAGTGTGTATGTGTCTCCTGAGAGGATCACAGATCAGAGAGACGAGTGACCTGGTGGTCATCTATCAGCCCCTCTGACTCTGCTGGAGGCGGGATATCTCTCCAGGGAGAGAACACACTGTCTCACACACTGTCTCACACACTGTCACACACACACACACACTCACACACACACTCACACACATATTCCCTGTACAGTATACTGAAGGAAACAGAGTTTTGCTCCTACTCACAAACACATAAACAAAGCAAAAGCATGACATTTCTTGCCGGGCAACATAACAGTCGTTTTACTCTCTGAAGTGAGTCTGTATTGTTTTGTAATCGATGAACAAGATGACCTCAATACATCATGAATGCTTTTCCATCCTCACTTACACAGTCAACGCTTCCATGTTCAACTTCTCATATTCTGTCTCCTGAGGTTTTTATGCCTGTATTTCATAAATGAAACTGACATAATTCACTACGTATGCTGCCCGCTATGCTTCATATGAAGATGCATCTAAATGACAAAAGCTATGGTTGATTCTGAGAACAAGGTCCACTTACTAGAAATTTTACAACCATAGGTCAGAGGTCATGGACCGCCAGAAAATCTATTTCAATGAATTTCAAATGACTCACAATTAATTAGAATACATTTGAATCCTCACAGTTGAATGGGACAAAGATGACAAACACCTCACCTTTGTTACTTTGCAGTCTACGGTGTAGAGCTCAAAACGCGTCTTTAATGCACTTCTCAGGTGCTTCGGTGTCGTGGTTGTCCACTGACGATGGCTTTGCTTGCTAGCATCCTCCAATTTCACAGAAAAACAATGCAACATAGAAGAAGCTGACAGGGAGCGCCCACTGCTGGATCACGAGGCAAACTACTTCAGACAGTCCTATGCGCTTCTGGACTTTCTATTTTCAACAATCGAATGAATGTTTGAATTCCGAATAAAAACAACCCTAGAATCCCTAGAGTCCTTGCACATTTAGGGTCTGCGCAGTAGCGACCAGGGAAAGGAGAGGCAGCAGCAAGATCCCACCAGTACACACACTACACTTCTCTTTCAGGGAGCTGTCATGTCGTCCACCTTTATATACTGTCCATACGCTTTCAAAAATGTAGTTTGCCCTTGTAGTTCAACCATGGAGCTAGTTTTACAGTGTAAGGAACATGAACAATTAAGAGCTCAACACAACACATCCCCTGAACGACAGATTCACGAGGCCAGATACTGTGTTGTGGTTCTATTGCATCGCTCTGAGGACTTGAATGTTGATGCCCAATTACCTCACACACACACACACTTGCCTTGCAACACAAGTCCTGTGTCACGTGACGGTGGTCAGCTCTGGCTGAAAACCAAAGACCACAAACCAATGGCCGACAACACGAGCGTCACATGACCAGCAGAGTGTAACTTGATTGGCTGGATGTTGGTCAGATTAGAGACAAAATCGATTGCTTATCCTTAATATATCAGAATGTTGATGAATGTCTGAATTAATTGTAACTTTAATTTTGTTATCCAAATTTCGCATGTCGAATTAGATCAACTTGAAAATACGACTTGAATTTTCTTATTCTGAATTTATTGACTAAATTAACAGTGAAAGTTGAATTCAGAAATAAAAAAATCAGACCCATAAACTCAAATCAAAAAAATGTGTAGGATTTAAAATATCTAGTTCTGCAGATGGATTTATTTCCATAGTCATGTCCTTTAAACTACAATGAAATCAAACACACCAAGCAGGTGAGCTACCAAAATAAAAGTACATGTAAAGTTGGTTGGTACTCACACATTTCATGGGCTGTTTCCTGAAGCTCGACAGATGTTAGAGGAGGAAGGTGTGTGGGCTTCACACCACAGTAGCTGCACTCGCCTGTAGCTACTGTGGCCTGTCACGTTGAGCATTAGCACTGAGCTAACACCTCACTAAACCTTTTCCCTCCTCTCGCAACAGCCCCTCCCCCTCCACTCTCAGCCAATCACAGTTAACTTCACTCACCTTGCTCACTGTCATTGGTTAGATGATTTTACTAACAGGCTTCTGACACGTTCATTGAAATCCGGGAAAACTCACCAACTACAGTAAAGGGTCGTTTTTGGCCTAAACTCATAATAACAGTCTTTACACAGTGAAGCTGTGATGTTAGCGCGGAAATTTGACCCAGTCCGTTAAGTTATTAGAACTTAGGTTACTGTCATATTGGGAGCTATGCTGATACTCCATGTCAGTGGATGGGACATGGGCCAAACTAAAGAAATAAAAGTATACGTTCACAGATGGTTTCTAAAAAGTCGACCAACCAACCTGGGACTATAACCTGCAGCATTACCTTAACCTTTACCTCTACCTAGAATCTCTTGTTGTGTTGTTCATGTGTGAAAGTCCGGACCCAATTCTCCTGAGGTCACGAGTGTCCATTTATTTCATTATGACTTTTTTAACAGTTTGTTGTTTTACAGTGAACTACTGACATTTCTGACATGTCACAGTTTTATACACTTATCTAAGATTATTCATTCATCTCTCACAAACTTCTCTTTTATTTCTGTCTACAAGTCAGATTTTATTCAGAGCCTCATTAGAAAAAGCATGAACAAAATAAACAACTCTATTCATTGAAACTACTCTAACGAGGAAAATGTCCAGCAGGGTTTCAAAGAGGAAGAAACAGCTTCAATACTGAACAGATGTTTGTTTTAGTCCTGCTATTATTACACTGTGTTTATTTTAAGAGAATTTTACCAGACCCTCTTAATCCCAAATTAGATGGGATCATTTGGACTTTCATTTTCTTTTTTTTTATACAATGTGGGTAAAAATGCTGTGCAATTATTTTAATGTTCATTGGGGATCATATCTTTTTATTATCAGCAGTTGCAGGACCTTTTCCTGCAGCTGACCACTCACACATGGCCTTATTAAAACCTTTATTCTCCAGAGGACAGAGCTGTCATAAGGAAAAGTCCATTAGAACATGATGGTTTCACAGATACAGATATTATGACGGTAATGTTGTGTGGTGCTACGATGTGTCCCCTTAGACACATGGACGGATTGATTATCTGTCTGGAGATTCTGACAGCAGTGGAAGAGTTTAATGGAAATAAAGCACAGTTAACCAGAAAACAGGCGGTATCTCTGAATGTGTGTGTGTGTGTGTGTGTTGTTTATTAACCAAAAGCAGAATTTAAGGACGATGAAGACTATGATCTAAGTCAGACAAAAGCTACAGGGGCCATTGAATATAGAGTAAGGAAGCAAATCAAAAGTAGAGCCAAGTGCTGTTATACAGACTGTTATTGAATCCATTGTGTATCTATTTCCAGCTGTGAATGTGTTACTGAGAGCTGAGGGCAGCAGGATGGTGTACGTGGGACTGACCCAAAGTAAATTACAGCGCCCATTTTCATCACAACGCAGGAAGTGTCTCGACAGAAATAAAACTGTTGTTCAAACTGAAATTGTTTATGAATAACAGTGAAGGTCGATGACACGGAGGAATTCGATTTATTGGGCTTTGGCCACAGTCTGATGAATTCTTAGCTGCTTTGGGTCTCTTCATGGAACTGACAAGAAGAAAATGAAAACATCACATCTACTGATTTATATAGATTGTACCGAGACAGGTGCATTTAAACAGAAGTCTCCTGTTACTCTTTAATATCTGGAGGGCAAATGTGGGTCGATCAAACCTACAGGAAAACAGTCTGATCCCATTTGTCCTCTCAAACATTTGGTCCACACCTCGTCCACATGTCTTCCCTCCAGAGAATTTTCAGCATCCCGTGGAAGGTGTTGGCTTTTCCTCTCACTTCCCACTCCTCTGCTGAGGTGGGATACACTGGGGCATCTAATGTAATTTAGCAGCACAGTGAGATGTGGGAATCACACAGTGTCCACAGTTACAATGATGGAAGCAATGGTTACGACCAGTCCTGGACCTAAAAACAGACCTGTAGCTTGGTGCATGGTGCAGTGGCGGATCTAGGATTTTGCTGAATCAGGGGCCACAATTTACACAGAGGGGGAAAAAATGTCCAGCCTTTATGCACCATTCTTGATTCAGTAAGTAGCAAACTTGACTTCTTCCTTGTTTACTGTTAGTTCTATAGCTTTGAGCAAAGCCACAAATCATTGAATGTATTTTGAATCCAAAAAAGCTTAGAAAACAAATTGTCATATTTATTTCGAGTATCGTTTGTAAGTCACTAGGACTGTGACACATTCATGAGCGGCAGTGGTTCTGCGGGTCATCCACTAACGAGAAGGTCGATGGTTCGATCCCCGGCATTGTGACGTAGACACTGAACCCAGACCCACTGTTCCGCCAATGGTACGTGTAACCAAGCAGCTGTGTGAGTGGGTGATAAGACCAGAAAAGCACAACTAAAAGCCGTCATTTTACAGTATGATATATCCTTAGTATGAATAATATGATCATGATAATACTGATCATCAATGTTGTGTGAACTCTGAACTTCAACAGACGTTACATGAGTAGCTGGGGCTCATCTGAGGGTCACATGCATTAGACATGACTCCTGCGTAAACAGACTGGATGTTGTGGATTGAAGAAATGAGGCCAGATTGTAAATCTACAAGATAGAGAAACAAATGAAAAACTCTGACTGAATGTGATTATCAGATAGACTTTGTTATGTCTATGTCTCACATCGGCGATGCTTCTGCACAACTGTATTGTGTTGTTTAAACAAAGGAAAGCCCCAAACACATTGAGTGTAGGGCGCCACAGAAGAATGAGAGGAGGAACTTGTGGAAGAAAGGATGGAGAGTCTGGAACTGATCGCAGAGAGAAAAGGAAAAAAGTATTTGACACTGAGAAAATAAAAATATAGAAAGAGTGATGAGAATGATTTTCAAGATTAAACTCTTCTTGTTATGCAGTTCTACTTGAGTGTGGGTTCTGTGGCTGCTCTATGATTTTAATGAGGTAGATGAGACGTTTATAGGTAAATGCATTTAAATCAATGCTCTGAAAGTGACTCATAGTGTGTGGGTTTGAGACCAGAAATCCAATCGGTATTCTTTCAAACCTGGCACAGCAGCTTGTGATAAAAGAACTAAACCTGTCAACGCATTGCCTTGGAAACAAGCCCTCGGCGAAGCATTGTGTGTTCGCCGTGATGCTGATGTTAATTTACCACCTCTGCCTGCAGGATTAGAAGTCAAGAAAACTTAAGTAACAGAAAAAGAGACGGAAAAAAAGGGGGACTGAGGACAGAGTGAAGAGGAAACTACATTGAACATTGAGAAAAGTCAAATACGAAAAGTTATTAATGTTGTTTTTGCTGCTGTTTAAAAAGCTGACCAGCGTTTAGAGTGAGGCTTTGACTTATACTTACTACACCAACATTTAACAAATAAGTCAAGTGTGTGTGTGTGTCTGCGTAGCTTTTTCTCTGGTTATCTCATTTTATTTAAAAAATGTAAGTGCACCCCCAGCTCTAAGCTACTCTATAATTAAAAAAGAAGGCTGAGAGGGGAGTCGGGGGGGCTTGGAGTGGAGTAAGAGTCGCTCAGTGATCTCCACAGGCTGCAGGAGAGCGACACAGAAAATTGCAAAGCACCTCTGCTACAGGGCTCTTTGGAGGTGCAGGTCTTCCCCCCCCCTCAGAAACCCCTGAAGCCGACATCAGTGTGGTGGAGGACCATGGTGGTCAGGAGCCGTATCCCTTTGAGCTGGTGGCTCCGGCCCCAGAGCTGCGGCTGTCCCAGCTCTCGTGCAGTCAGAATGACACTGTGGTGAAAAAATGAAAATTGCAAATGTAGTTTGTGGTTCCAGAGGGAGCGACCACACCAGACCACTGCAGAGCCACACGAGGAGTCAGATGATGAGTCTACAGCTGTCGAATGAGTCCAAGGCATGAACGCATAGACTGTACATAATGATGGATGACGTGTTTGCACTTCCTCCCACTTTACAGAAATGAAAAGAAATTATCCTGTATACAAACGCTGCCGTCTTGTGTATTTGGAGCCAGAGTCTGCACAGTAGCAATCAGGGAATAAAGCTGCGGTATCTAGGTCCATCCGTGATTGGTCAAATAACAAATTAAAACCAAACAGAAAAACTGAAAAATTTGCATTTGAACATCGTTTTTTTTATTGACAGAAACGTCTTTGAAATTTTTTGTACTCCGACTCTTTAGCTTTATTTATGTCCCACCCACTAACATAGAGGAGGCCCAATGTATGACCTGTACTGCAGCCAGCCACCAGGTGGCGATCAACATGCATTGGCTTCACTTTTGAGGAGCCGTCATGTCGTCCATTTCTACACACAGTCCATGCAGTAAACTCCTGCGAGTGATGAGTCAACAGATATTTAAAATTGAGAGCAGTTTCACAGATTCCCACGAGAGGACAGGTCCGGAGGGAGGTGGGACTCAAGATGTTCACAAACATGTTATCTTTAATTTTAAGAAATGTCAGTATCACCATTTACTGACGTGTTTCATCACAGTACATTCATATCATTATAGTTTACAGATTAAAAAACATGTGCAGAGCTTCTTTCAGGTTGCAGAACAAACTGACGGTCAGTCCAGTCCAATATCAGCTGGATAAACATTTTCTATCTGCTCCCTCTCCTTCACTCTGCCCTCCTGTTCATTTTTCCACGACTCACTCACTACTTGTCCGAACCCTCTCCCTCCATCTCTTTCCTTTTAACCCCCTGCTCTCTCTCCCAGTCTCCTCATCACCCGTGCTCTCCTCACTTTCCTGTTTCTTTTCAAACCCGCTCATATAGCCTTTTCTCTGCTCCTCTCTCTTTCTCTCCTCCCTCATTCCTCCGTCTCTCTTTCCCTCTCTGACCCAGAGGGCCGTGTTTTGCCGAAATCCAATCCTCTCTCATTCTTAAACCTGCTGTTCCATTTCACTCGCATTTTGTCACACTGCGATGCACACACAATACCCGCTCCTCCCTGGTTTCAACCCTTTTCTCTGTCTCGCCACACACACACACACACACACACACACACACAGAAGAGTGAATACACATGCATACACACACACGCATTCACAAACATTTGTAAAACTGCATAAACACAAACGCAGAGAAGAGAACAAAAAAAGACTTAATTAACCTATCAATCAAATTTGATGCTCCTGGTTGGAGTCATACACAAAGACACACACGTACACACTTTACGCACCCTCCCCTGCAGCTCCGTGGCCATCCATCACAGCTTCACTGACTCCGCTCAACCACAACTCAGAGCCAATCACACAGAGGTTAGGGACTAACGGAGTGCTTGTGAATGTGTGAATGTAAGTGTGTGTGTGTGTGTGTGTGTTTGGGAGAGAGAGAGGGAACCCACATTTGCTTTGGGAACAGACACTGAGGCGTTTCATGCCTTTGAAGCCCGTTTCAGCAGAACTGAGGGAGAGGCCGAGCGGGTGGAGTGAACT